>NC_048595.1:231959975-232169975 GCF_003668045.3 Cricetulus griseus
TGGCGCATTCTCTGTCCATCTCTGCGCAGGAATAAAGGCTGTTCCTGTAGCTTACTTTCAGCCACACTCAGCAGAACGTCCACAAAACCAGGCTTTTATTGTAAACTTTTAACACAATGATGATAAAGAACTAGTTCCATCAAAACATGTAATTATTTCTCCCTCATTTGGTATCATGAGTTGCAGGCATGGTTCTCATTTTTCTGTCAGTTCCAACTTCCTGGGCCTTCAGCTTTTACTCTTGCTCAGCTTCACCTTTCCTCTCCATACCTGTCAGTGCGTCACACCCAAGCCAGTAGCACTGAACACCTTCTCTCATCCCCATAGAAGACCGCTCTCTCCACAGATGACTGTCATACACTTTGGGGTGAGGGCTTGGGAGAGAATAGGAAATTGGATTCTGAACTCTGAATTCAAGGTACATCTGTAGGATCCTGGGGCATGGTTAGGGCCACGGACCTTGCACCCTGTGGCCATCCAGTGACCTCATGGTTTTGTTTTGTTTGGTTTTCTCCTTTGTGTTTTGGACAGAGGCCCTGTGCAGAACACAGCCAGGCAAACTGTTTCGCCAGCATTTCTCTTCCTCATTCTCAACCCACATTTTTCTCCGCATCGAGTGCTTTCTGCACCAGATCCCGCTAAGGTGCATTTCGATGATTGGCACCGCTTCTTCGAGGGGCTGCATTAATTCCCAGCGGCACCCTCATCCCTCTGGCTTCCATTTCCTCCCTCCTCCCATAGGATGGCACTTTGCAAATGCTCCTGTTGTGTTAACTGGAAGAGCAGGAGGATGGCCCACTGTGCGGATCCCGAGACAATCTAACAGCTTGCTTATGCATCTATTTGGCTTGCATGGGAAATCAGAGGAGCTTTAATGTGCTATGAGCATCACACAGGGAAGCGCTCCCCAGAGTGAGGAGTTAGGCACGTCACAGCAGGCTCTGATGAGGGTGGCTGCTGCCCTGTCAGGGCAGGCTGAAGCCTGGCAGCAAAGAAGGTGCATACTCTCATAAAAAGGGCTTGTCATGCTTGGGGGACTGGTATCCTCAGGCCTAGCCATCTCAGAGCACAGTAGCTTCAGAATGGAAAAATACCAACAGGATTTTTTTAAAATCTTGGTGCCCACATCAGAGTGGGTAATTGAAATGAGGTCTTTAAATATGGACACATAATGCAGTTCGGTCAGATGAGCACTTAGGATTTTAGTAATTAGTAGCTAGGGGTTTGATGAAGTGTGGGAGGGAGGAGGGAAGAAAGTCTATTTTAGGAGATTGGAGTGATAAGGCCTTTGCGTGTTTTTATCAGTTCATGTAGAATTTGACATATGGTAAACAGGAAAAGATAGTATTTAAAAAACCCATAAATACACAGGGTTGGGGGGGATCTTACCAGAGCAGAGAATGGAATGCCTGCCAGCCCCACTCCCCTGCCTTCAACACTAGGGTAAGACAAAAGGGCTGCATGTCACTGTGAGACCCACATCCAGCAATATAGAAAGCTTCTGCATACCACGCTAATTAATTCAGCCCAGTTGTGCCCAGTTCTCCAGACCCGGTTGGCGTCGCCTACTGGTCTCTATATTTAGAAGTCCTAGCCCCAGGAGCACCACCAGCTCCAGGAGGAGCCAAGTTTTCGGTTGACTCAATTTGGCACATTCCTTTTTTTATGGCTCTCTGTCAAAGCCCTCAAATTAATGCAATGTTCTGTTGACTGTTTTGTTTCTTAATGCAGTGAAGCTGTCTTGAAATGGAGTCAGATAGAGCTTTTTAGAAACTCGCATTGACATCATAATCATATCATAATAAAACTGTAACGGGGCCTCATAGCTGTGCACGGACACGTCTACTGTCAAGGCAGGTATTAAAAGAGACTTTTATGTAACGTTTTAACATAATTTTTTTACTGAAACTTTTTTAAATGTCAAGGCAAACACAGTCATCATAGATAAATGACATTTGCCTCCGTCACTAAAAATTTTTAAAAACAAACAAAGTAAAAATTAGATATTTGGATAGCCTACCTTGTGTTTGACATCTGATAACCTGCCTCAGGTTTTACACTTGAGGGACTTTCCAGAGGTTTCATTGAGAAATGACCAAGCATTGGGTGAGAGAATACTTTAAAAAGATGAAAGTATTAAGAAAAAATTAAACCCAGAACAAAGTATTTTTGGTAAATGAGTAATAACTGCAGTGCAAAATGGTTTGCTTTGAGTGGCGCTAATTCAGCATTACCGGAAATTCTGCCTATAGATTTTCCAAGCAGAAGTTTCCATCTTTCTTCAAGACAGGAAATTGTACCAACTTGAAATATGGAAAAGGGGATTTTATTTTTAGTGTTAGCCAAATTATGTTACAGGGCTGCACTGGTGTTCAAACATGTCTTCACATGTATGCGTATGCATTTGTGTGTGTATGTGTGTGAAAACATCCCGGCCAGGCTGGCACTAAAAGCAGTCTCACACTCATCATTTCTTGATCTAACAGGGTTCAAGCCTCCATTCCCCACCAGTTCCTTTTTGCTTTTTCATAATCTGAAAGAAGTTGCCTGGGTTTTCTATCCCTCTTATGAAGACTTCAGAGTGTGTCTGAAGCTCACAGTTTCAAGTGTGCACTGTCTAGGGACAAGCCAGGTGGGAATTGCCTAGGGACAGCTTGTACCAGGGGATCCAGATTGGGGGTCTCAGTTTCAGGGTCTAGGCTGACAGTTTACAGGCTCTTAGCTTCTTGTTTGAGAATGAAACAGAAGTCTGCACTGATTGCAACACACCGAGGATTCACTGTTCAGTGTTAATGTTCAAAGCAAAGTCCTAGACGAGGTCAGAATAGATGTCATGAGATTAGAACAGAGAAGGCTAAAGAGCAAAGAGGCTTCCTGCTCAGGGCTTCCTCTGTGGCAAGCAGGAGAAGAGGAGTTTGTTTGCTAGCTGGCACGGAGAGGGAAGGCGTCTGTTTGCATTGACAGATTAAGTCATATAATCAATTTTTCTACTGTGCACATCCCTTCCCACAGTGTATCTGATTTTAATTACATGTGTGCCCAGTTATGAATAGGCACAAAATGGTAAATAGAGGATTCTCTATCAAGGTTTACTTGAGGACAGTTTTTCCATATTGTGCATGCACCCAACCAAAACCAGTCTGGACCAACTGATCCCTTGCCTTCCCTCAGATTCATTCCGGAAAAATTTGAATAGAAACTCCACAAAACAGACAGTTCTTGATGGTGTCAAGGGAAACTGAACCTTGACACATTGCTTTGGGTGAAGCATAGGGATAGCCAAAGCCAAATGATGGCTCAGTTTCTTAAACTGTTCCTCATGCTCTCCTGCTTTGATAGGACCAGGCTGTGAGCTTTCTGGACACTTTGTTGGGGTTTTCATACACTGTTCATGCTTCAATCTACAACTTTCTCAGTGAGTCCCATCTCTGGGCCACACTGTGTGGGCACAGCATGCCAGTCTCACTATCACTGTCACATGGTCCTATGGCTATCCCTATGTTAGCTAAACATTTGGTATTCATTTCTCATCAACTCTTGGTTAAGAATTGCAGTGTACTCTTCTTACCTGTTCTACCATTTTGCTTGGAATAAAGTTTCCTCAGTAGTTTGCAAACAGTGTGGGCTTTTGTTTCATTCTTAAGTGAGACTCCAAGAACATGGAAATATCCAGTACTGTTAACACTGGGGTCCTAGGTCTAGGTTCTTCCCTGTTCAAACTGTCCCTACACCTTTCCCATCTACCTGCCTGGGAAACTGCAAAGTCTACCACAGTCCTAAGCATCAGACACTGTCTAAAGATGAAGGATTGGAGTGCTGAGTAAGAAAAGGGGATCCCCAGTAATCCTCCAGGCTACAGAAATGGGACAATGATGCAGAGGATGGAGATGCTTCCAGATCCATAGATAAGCTTAGATGCACAACTACCAGAACCTTATAAGCAAGGGTATAGAATGAAAAGTCAGCTTCCTGGAGCTAGCAGTGCCGGAGGCTTCCTAGTGGGCTAGACAGAGGGTGGGAGTGGGTTTTCCCTGGTGTTGTGCACTTGCTTTCTCAGGCTTGTCTGGGCTCTCAGGAGCTCAACTGCTGCAATTGTGGACCATGGGTCTGACCTGAGACCATTGGCTGGAGAGGGAAAGGTGGAGGGGCTAATCTTAGAGTGCTTTGTTGGGTAAATACCGAAACATGCGTACATTTAAATGAGAAAGATGATTTAAGATGCACAGCACATTTTACCCCCAAAGGAGATAAACCGATCAGTACTGAAGTCATAAATTAGATTTCCAAGTTATATTGGTATGATACGCTACCTAAGCAATTGGTCAATCCCATACCTCCCAATAAATTTGCTATCTAAATAAAATAGTTTATTTTGACTTTGAATTAGTTTGCCATTTGTTTCTCAAAGGCACGATCTTTTGCTTCTAGAGACAAATTAATTGTTTGGAGACAGCTAGAGGTGATATTAACCTCTTCATGAAGAAACCTGTAATGCCCTCTTCCCCCATCAACAGTGCCTAGGGATTCCCAACAACATGCAAGACAGAGGAGCAAGCACATGCATAGGGCACACAGGCATCCAGCAAGCAGTGTTTATTGAGAATTTGTAATCCAAGACACAAAGAAAAGCCGGGAGAATTTTAAGGCACCTATGCTTATTTCTCTACTTTTAACTAATAGCTAATAACTAATATTTACCTGCCACTTCATATTTCTAAGCTGAATTCTGACCTATGGACAAATAACACTGCACTGTGTGTTAAAGCCATGGGAAATGATGCCAGAAGCATTGTGCCTACAACTACCGTGCCAGCTAGAGTCGGCAACATCGATTGATTCCTCGACACAACCTTGAGCTTCTTGTAGGTTTTGCTTTGGTTGTGGAGTCATTTGAACTGACTCAAAATGAAAAGCACAGTTTAAAGAATCGCGAAGTTCCACCCATCTTTACCAGTTACTGATTTGTGGCCCATTGTGTTCCCTCCACACCGTGAGGATGAAACATTTGTCAAGAATCCTAACACTCACCACCTACTGTTCTCCACACCTTTCTCTGTGCTGAGATACTCACACACTTGGGGCCCTCACGGCAGGAGGAGAGAACTGACTTGTGTAAGCTGTTCTGTGCCCACTGCATTCATGCACACATACGTGAACACACTCAAAAGCAAGCAAGTAAACAAACAATTTATCTTCCATCTGTGAATTTTGAAGGAGAAATGCATGGTAATTTACATTTCTCAGAATTGGAACATTGTGGTTATGGTATGGAAGAGCTTAGTGGAGCTGGAAAAAGCATTAGAGTATAGAGTTTGGTGTTGTCATGGTTTCAGGCATCCATTGCAGCCTTGGAATTTATCCCCTACAGGAAGAGGGGGATGCCCTGTGCCCAAGAGTGAAATTATTGAGTCATATGAAATCATCATGGTGTACTGCTGAGAGGAAGCTGAACGTCTTGCCAAAGCTGTGACACCAGTTTCCATCCCTGTAAGCAACACACAGAGGTTCTGATCATGCCACGTTCTCCCTAACAGGGGCTCTGAATTACTTGTCACTGCTCTGTGCATGCTGTGGCTGTGAAGTGGGATCTGCCTCAGTGTGGATTTGGTTTACACGTCTTGCTGGCTAATGATACCAAGGTTTTGTTTGTCCATTTGTTTTTGTCACTGCTGGTTCTTTGTATATCTTTGGAGAATTGCCTGTTTTGCTCCTTCGGCCATCTAAAAATTGGGCTATTCTCTCATATGCTCCATGAACAAGTTACTTATGTAGTACTGAGCAGTTGGCCTTCAGACAAGCTTTGCAAAGAGTTGTCTCATTATATTGATGAGCCTTTCATTTTCTTGATGCAAAGATTAAATCTCTGATACAGTACACTTCATTCATTTTCCCCAAGTATTTATATACTTCTGCGTTAAATCTAAGAAATAATTGCCAAGTACAAGGTCATCAGGGTCTTTCCAGTTCTCCTTCTGCTATTGTGATAAACACTCCAACCAGGAGCACCTTGGGGTAGAAACGGGTTTATTTTATCTTATACTTCTGGGTTATAATTCATCTTTGAGGCTAGGCAAAGCAAGGAAGGCAAGAACTCAGGCAAGACCCTGAGAGCAGGAACCTGGAGCAGAAACTGCAGATGAACTCTGTGTGTGGGATTCCTTTCTGTTTCCTGTTTAGCTAGCTTTCTTTGACTGCCAAGGACCACTTTCCAAGTAAAGGGCACCCCTCACAGCGGGATGAGACATGCCAACAGACCTACCTGATGAAGACAATTAATTACCCATTTTGGACTCTCTTTCTGGACAATTCTAGGCTGTGTCAAGTTGACAATTAATGCTAAGAGTTTATGCCTGTTTGCTTATAAGAACTGTATACTGTTAGCTCTTACAATTAGGCCTTTGATTCATTTTGCTTAATTTTTAATTGTTTTGTTTTAAGGCATAGATCCAGACTCACACTTCTGCATTCATCTGAATGCAGAGGTGTCCTGTATTCTTTGAAAACATTGTTCTTTTCCCTTGGTATGGCCACCTCAACAATTCAGAAAAACCAATAGATGAGAATTGCATGGGTTATTTCTGAATTCTCAGTTCTATTCCATTGGCCTGAGCCTTTCATGAAGCAAAATATATTCTTATTAATTCTTATTAATAGTCCAAGTTCAAATTCAGAGCTTGAGGGTATGTGTATCCCCTTGTCTTCTGCTGACAAGTATGGTTCTTAGCTACACCAAAATAGTTACTTGCTTTGACTGTACATATGTAAATACATTTGAATAGCAATACCCAAGTTTCACCATCAATAGAGTCACAAAAAATGTCCTTGGAGCATAATTCAATGACATAAAGAATTCTGGGTGCACACTTGGCTCTCTCCCATGGTTAAGGATACTTCTTCCTGGCTTTCCAGCCTGCATGATTTCCAGTGGGAAATTGACTGTCACCTATAGTTTTGTTCTCACTCATGGTCAGTGTCTTTTTTCTAAACCTGTGCTTCTCAACCTTCGTGAGTCGGTGACTCTTTAATACAATTCCTGGTGTTGTGGTGACCCCCAACCATAAAATTATTTCGTTGCTACTTCATAACTGTAAATTTGCCACTGTTATGAATCTGGATCTTAATGTGAACATCTGATTGGCAGGAGATCTAATGTGGACCCCTGTGTGTGGTAGAGACCCACAAGTTGAACCACCACTCCAAACCTTCATTTCACAACTAATTTGAAGCAGTTTGGTTACGATATACACCTGGAAAGCTGCCCTCATGTTTCCAGGGTTTGCACAGCACCTTAGATCTGTGGGTTTATACTTTGTGTCAAATTACCTTTCAAATTCTCTCTCTCCCTCCCTTCTTCCCCCCCCCCCCCCCCGCAACTGCAATAACATGGACATAGAGTTGCTTGAGCCTCTCTAAGGCTCTCTCTTTGTTTAAAATTCCTTTTCCTAGTGTGTTTCACTTTGGATAGTTTTTGTTGATATCCCTTTATTTTTCTTCCTTGAAACCAATAGCTTCATATAGTTTAATCTTTAAAGAAAGATGACTGCTTGCTTTCATCTCTAGCTCTCTTAGGTCTTGTTACAATATTTTCCACGTGTCCCATTTGGATGCTCGTTTCTTCCCTATAGCACTGAGTGCATACAATACAGTTATAAGGAACTCGTAGTATCTTTGGGAAACTGATTCCCGAAGTCCCCAGAATATGCAAACCTGTGCTTAAGTCCTTTACATGTAGTATATCACATATGTGTGTATTCCACACAATCCTCCTGTGGGCGCTTACAATATATAATACCTACTATAACAAAAGTATTACAAATTTGTCATGCTTTATTTTAAAATATAGTATGTTCAGTGTTAAGTGTGTGTGTGTGTGTGTGTGTGTGTGTGTGTGTGCTCGTGCATGTGTGTTTGTACCTTCTTTTTCCATAGAGCCCCTCACTGAATCTGCAGCTCACTGGTTCGGCAGTCCTCTCTGGTCCATGAGCTACAGGGAGCCCACGGCCTCTCCCTTCACAGTGTTAAGGGAGCAGACACACAGTACACAGAGCTTTCTGCATCTTTTTATGTTGGTTTTGAGGAGTCTAAACTTGGATTCCCATACTTTTTTGCAAGTGCTTTACTAACTGAGACATCACCAGCTGTAATTTTAGGATTTTCTGTTTAGGAAGTAACAGCAAAGAAGCAAGTCTGTGCATGCCCAGTTTAGGTAAAGAAGCAAGTCTGCACATGCTCAGTTCAGGTTTTCCACAGAACTTCCCATCTGAGTTTGATTTGTTGGATGTGGGATTTTTAGAGACGGAGGACAGACTATAGGTATTTTAGAGATCTTGTCTGCTGATTCTTTTGTATGAATCTGGGTCAGTTTTGATTGATTTTCCTAATTGCAGTTAATATTTTTCTTATTTTCTGTGTAATTGGCAGATTTTAATTGGGTGCTTCTTACCGTGGTTTTTGCTTTTTACATTTGTGACTTCTGTGTGTTTCTGAGCTTTCACTCTGAGATGTGGGCAACACCTAGTGGAAAATATCTTGATTGGTTGAGTCTTGCTTCTAAGTTTGGACCAGGAGAGCTAGCATGGTGTTTAGTCCAGCACAAACTTTGTCATAGTATTGAAATCTCCCTCGAATGCCCACAAAGTATGAGATTTCCACTTGGAAATTGCTCGCAAGAAGGAATGATATTCTCAGTTCTGTGCAAGATCCTAGCGTCAGCCCCTCTTCCCTTCTGATTTTGTCCTTCCTCAGCTGCAGATGGTATTGTTGTACACATGACACAGACTGAAGACTCCTGGGACCTCCTATAGGCCGTCTGCATCTCGAGTGATAACCACCCTGTGGTTGTCTCTACCCATTTTACACAAAACCCAGATACCATAAATTTAATGCTGGGCAAAGTGTGGCCACACGCTCCCCTCTTAATCAGGTGTGCCTTCATCACAAATGGTCACTTCAGTGGAAAGATCTGGAAGATGCAATTAAGGGAAAAAACAACAACAACAAAACGAGCTAAATAAAAACCCAACCCAAATAATGGTGTGTGAATACCTGCTTAATTTCTCCACCATAGCTTGGACATTCTGAACTGAAATTAATATGAGTAGATGAGGTTAAACTACCTGGCAGGGTAAGACAATTAAGTCACACTTAGAAACAAATACAGGTGTCCATTGTTATGAAGTTTCAAATCAGGTTTGTTTTGTCCCTAACTCTCTCTTGCTATTTCCTATGTTGGTTTTTTTCCTCTCTTAGGTTTGCACCACTTTCTGATAAGACACACATATGTCTGTATTTTATGCTTTATCTTCTTATTTGTTGTCAAGAACATCCAGGGACATCTTTAAGGTGTGGCTGGAGCCACATGTGAGTGAAGTAAAGGTCATGGCATTTTTAATACATGACGAAGGTTTACATGTCTTAAGCCATGCTTCCGTGAAACAACAGAGAGCAGCAAGATGCATTCGTACTACAGTTGATGAATTGTGGATTGGGTTGCTATCCATTTAAAACTATGGACATTTTATTTATGGCATAGGAAAAACATAGAAGAGCAAAGTTGCCCGTGGACATCTTGAGAAAAGGAATTGTGTTCTGTCTGCAGCTGTGAAGCTCTTTATGCCCCTCTCAACCTGTTGATGCCTTGCTCTGCAGTGTGTGTCCTTTCTTAAAGGTCGGCATCTCTGTGGTTGACTCTTCGTGCATCTAGCACAGCATCCATCCTCTGGTCTTGCTTGAAAGTCACAATCAGACCTTTATGGTCTGGGCAGTCCTTAGATAAACAGCTCTGAATGGCACTGACATGCATGATGTTGATTCTCTCTTGTCTGTGTTTTAATGTTCTTGGAAATTTGCTTAGCAAATTATTCTAAGTGAAGTTTTTTGAAACCAAGATCAATTTCACTAAGTTTTGTTGAACAAGCTACCTACGTTTACGTTACTTTTGTGGTGAGCTCTCACTGCAATATTGCTAAGAGCAATATTTAAATATATACACAAAAACACACAGCCTTCTGCTATTTGGAAAAGAACACAGGAAGAGAACACTCTTAATGCTTAAACACATTTTAAAGTATCTTTTTCTCTCACATGACATTTTGCATTGTTCAAGAATGATTATTATCACAGTGTGTTGTAGCTTCTTGAGCCCCTCAGAAAACTTACAAACACATAACACTTCAGTTTTTTACCCCACTAAAAATTTCCACAAAATATTTACATAATATTTTTTACTCATACTATTTTGATTATGTACACAGAATTTAATTTGCATACATATACCTTTATCATTAGATAGTACCATTACTCTTTTTTCTTAAAAGTTCTTTATACTTATTTTATTTTATTATTTATTTTATGTATTATATTCTGATAGCCCCTCCCTCAACTCCTCCTACGTCCACTCCCCTTTCCTACCCACCCAATTTGGTGTGCATGTGTGTTTGTGTGTGTGTGTGTGTTTGTTTTTATATCCACCAAATCCAATTTGTGCTGCCCATATAATCTTGGATGTGTGGCATCCTTTGGAACATGGTTGACTTACCTGAGGCCAGATCTTTAAAGAAAAGTGACTCTCAAAGTTATTAATTGCCAATAGCTCCGCTGCTAGAGTGGGACCCGCTGGGATTTGAGCTGGCTTGATTTTGTGCATGATGTCACAACTTTTGTGAGTAAAAGCCCTGGGTTGATGAATTGTGCTTTAAAATCACATAGAAGAGCAAGTATAGTAGGGAAATCAAGATAAAATGGGGGCTGCTTCCCTCATATATGCAATGCCATGTGCCTGTATGGGTTTTGTGTGCATGTCCACGTGTGGGCAAGCACAGGCACATGTGTGGATGTGCATAAGTTCATGTACATGTGTGTACTCTTTCACTTTAAGATGTGTAAGAACTGGACCCAAGCTGAGAGAGGGTCTCAGTCACTGGAAGAAAATGCATAAGGAGACCAAGAATCTATTATCGCCTATAGAGTACCTAAGACACATATGTTCATCAAGCACTAATTTGGGGTCAAAATTTTGTAGCCCATTAGCTCTGTTACTCATTCCTTCTGAGAGCTAAACACAAGCTGCCGTCGTCAAGCCTCCCCCTCACTGATAGCTATACTTTATTCTGGGCTGAGAACATAGACATCAGGCCACATGAAGGCTCTTCCTGGTTTGAAAAGCTATGCTTGAAATAGTCTCTATTAGACTTTTAGATTTGTCTTAATGTTACAGGAAAAGATAGATTAGATGTCTGCATGCTTCTGAATTTAGGTCTTCTTCTTCTCCTTCTTCTTCTCCTTCTCCTTCTCCTTCTCCTTCTCCTTCTCCTTCTCCTTCTCCTCTTCCTCTTCCTCTTCCTCTTCCTCTTCCTCTTCCTCTTCCTCTTCCTCTTCCTCTTCCTCTTCCTCTTCTTCTTCTTCTTCTTCTTCTTCTTCTTCTTCTTCTTCTTCTTCTTCATCTGTTTCCCTGAAAGTTGAAATAAAAGGACAAAGAGACAAGGGAGTGTTGCCTACGAGTGGAATAGAGGTTCAAACTAAAAGCATCTACCTCTAGGCAATGCCGCCGCCGAGGTGATCAGATGCCTATTGGGTGAGCAGACAACACAACACAGGCTCAAAACTGTGCCACCAGGAGAACATCTTTTGCGTGCAGTCTGTATGTGGGATTCACTACCAGGACCTGGGCACAAGGTCTCTGAAAGCAAGCCCTGACCTTGTCAGTCATCTTTCTTTCCTTCTTTGTCTTTTTTTTTTTTTTTTGGTTTTATTGGAACAAGGTTTCTTTGTGTAACCCTGGCTGTCCTGGAACACTCTCTGTAGACCAGGCTTGTCTTGAACTCACAGAGATCTGCCTGCCTCTACTTCCTGAACGCTGTATTAAAGGTATGCTGTCAGTCATATTTCTTTAGAGTCATCTGGTGTGGAAGTGAGCCTGCATAAAATCCACACATTCTCTCTCACAGTGTGGGTAAATCTTTCCCAGAAAGAAGATGCATGGAAGTGGCAAAATAGAAAAGAATGCATGGCTGGTGTGAGGTCTAGTGAGATATCAGCAGTCTACTCTGACCAAGAGTATCTTTCTATCTTGTTCAAAGTGCCTTCTGCAGCACTGCCTGGGACAGTCAGAGCTGAGAACACACAAATGGGGTCTCTGGAAGCTGCACTGCATCCTGGGAGTTACTGCACAGCTGAGGTTCACACACAGGTCAAAGCAAGTTGTGCAGAGTATGACTCCCACAGCTCACACCCTGTGGTGAAGTAATTGGGCCCAAAGGTGCCCAAGGAGAGCAAAGTTTTGCTGGTTTACAGGGGTTGTGGTTTATAGTGCATGAAACATACTCATGAAAGAAAGTATGCTAGAAGGTGGCTATGTTACAAAGGACCAGGGTGCTCACCTTGCTCTTGCCATGGTGACATATCTGGGGGATTGAGGAAGGAACACATTTCTTCAGGCCGGGAACTCATAATTTACAATATTTAAAAGCTGTTGTCTCTTTTCTGTTCTCAAACAAAATTCCCTCCTTCAGAGTTTTCTTAGAAGGCTTCTAGCCTACTGTTTTGGAGTTCGTTCCTGCCAGGCTCTACCATGCTCCCCCCCTGGGATGGAGGTGGGTAGATGAAGTACTGTAAAACAGCTACCTCCCCACCCACAGAGAGGGGTGGAAGGAAGTCATTCTCGGCTTCGGAGTTGGCGCTCTTATTTCCGCCTTCCTCTGTTTTTCACATTTGCCCTCCAGACCATGAAGTGCCATGAACAACATAGTGATGCTCACATATGTTTTAGGATAAGCTTCCCGGGGTAAATCAGTGAATGGCTGGCACCATCGTCCTGACCACAGAGTAGGAATCTATTACCGCTACCCATTGGGCAGTGCTAGAACCTTCCTTGAGAACAAAAATTAAATGATTTTATTTCTAAAAGGATTCACATTCACTTATTTTAAGTAAATATCTATTAGGTGGAACTCCTTTGAGCCTGGGAAGTGTTAAACTCTGGAAAGAGGGAAATGAACTAATACTATAAGGGGCTGGGTTTCAGCAAAGATTAGATGCCCGAATGCTGGGAAAGTCTAGATGTTTTGGCAGTCTGCTGTGTTGATGTTTGGGGACTCTGCTTTCTGGACCCTTGGGAGGTCTGGTGTTCCATGCTGGAGAAGTGTGCTTCTTGACACTCAAGGATTCTGCCATGTAGCTGCTCTGAAAGCAGGTCTGCCTCCAGGTGCTTGGAAAGGCTGCCTTTAGAGGACCTGGAAGTCTACATCTAGATGCTACGCTTTGTGAGATTCTGGGTCTATAGCAGTCTGTAACAGCTTTACAGACGCGAAGTGCTGATAAAGACACAGTCATTCTCATCTCTGGACATGCAGTTGCATTTGTTCAGGGCAGAGGGAACACCTAGCATAAGCTCCAGCTTCATGCTGATTTGCTCATTTATTCTTACATTTTATTGGATCACAATAACTAGTGCATCTTTCCCTGTGGTGTTTCCATTTGGAACTGCGTGGCTCCTCTACTTGTATCTCTTCGTCACTGAGCTCAGTGCAAACTTGCCGCTTGTTTACTTTGTATCTGTACCATTTTTGAAAATTGCTTTCTCACAAAGGCAATGTGGATGTTTTCTACCTCACAGAGCAGAAAACACATAGAACAAAGAAAAGTAGAGAAGGCAGAAGCAGATATTCCTCACAACTTACCCCAGAGGAAGATTCTGGCAACATATCAGGGTTCAATTATATTTTAACGAGTATTTCAACATAGTATCCTGGGGGTAAAATTGGACTTGCTCCACACGCTCTGGCTGGTGACACCTGTACTTTCTATTTTTGGCAGTGTGATAGGTGATGAACCTTTTGCTTTACCCACCAGCAGATCCTGTCCTCTTGAACTCCTGTTTGCCTCAGGAAGCAGCTGGACTCATCACTCATTCCGAATCACCGTGATAATACACTGTGACACACAAGTGTGTGGTTACCCAGTCACAGAGGAATCTGCACAGAGACCTCAGCAGTGTATCAGACACCTGGTGGGGGCTTGGGACAGACACAATACCAAAGTCAGTACTCATTAGGTTTGTGGTGGGGCCTCATCCTCTCCTGTGGTTTTTCAGGAATTGTTGGCTGAGTCCCCTTGGATCATGGCATGGTTCTCTTGCTTCTGTCAGAGTGAATGGTAATGAATACACACATTTGTGTTATAAGTGTGACAGGTGTGCATATGTACAACTCAGGGGTTTTGTGCACCATTTGGATTATTTTTGTCACTTTAGGTTGGACTTCTTGATCCTGGAGGAAGGACCATGTGGTAGAAAAGGCTGCTTGCCCCCTGGCAGGAAAATGGCATCCCCAGTAACTGGCATCCTCCATCTGGGTACCACACCCTACAGTTTCTCCTGCCTCCCCACAGTCCATTCAACTGAACCCATCAATGGTTAGCCCAAAACTCTCCTGAGCCGATCCTATCCTCAAAACTGCACTTCTGATTATTTCTTCATTGGGAACCAAATCTTCAACATATGCATCTGGAGGGTATTTTCTGAGTCTACACAGTACAGCCCCAAGTATCCTTTGATGTTTCAAATGTAGGCAGATGTTCCAGTGTCTTTGGATTTACACAGAAATTTGAATTTCTCTATTTTCTTATATTTTTGGTTGTGAGCCTAGACTTTTCTCTATTTTCTTCAACTTTTAAAAATATCACATAATTTCTCTTTTTCAGCCTCCATCTTTTCTATGTGGGACTAGGACTCTTCTCTACCACAAACCCTATGCTCAGAGACACTAGTGTTTGCTGTTCTCTGCAGCGCTCTATAAACCAAACACACAGTCTGCAAACAGTAGGTGCACGACTGAAACCTTGCTCATTTCAACCCACTGGCTGATTGACAGATTCAGTAACAAATATTAAGAGACTTCTGTTTCCAGTGTTTTAGTTCTTCAGTTCATTTCCCTGGATACTCCTCTGTGTCACACACTGTGTGGTAGTCCCTGGGAAGATTTGTCACTGGACAAGAATATTCATGTCATGAAAACAATTGGATTCCTGGAATTAGCTTGGGATCTCTATGGAGGAAAGTCTCAGAGCCAAAAGAGAGTGTTCATGTCTTATACTTATCCTCAGGGTGAGAAGAAACAGCCAGATTTTATGTTTGAATGTGTGCATGTATATGTGTATATGTTTGTGTGCATTTGTTTGCAAATGTATGTAAAGACCAGAGAACAGTTTTGAGCTTCATCCACCACTACTTCTTTCTTTCTTTCTTTCTTTCTTTCTTTCTTTCTTTCTTTCTTTCTTTCTTTCTTCCTTTCTTTTTAGCTCCCTCTTCCCTTGTCTCCCTCCCTCTTCTCTTCTTCCCTCTTCCTTCTTTTCTTTTCTTTTCTTTTCTTTTCTTTTCTTTTCTTTTCTTTTCTTTCAACAGAGTCTCTCACTGGCTAGGAATTCATCAAATAGGTAGGCTAGTTGGCCATTGAGTTCTAGGGGTCCACTTGTCTCTGCCTTCTTAGTACTGGGATTCCAAGTACATGCTACTACACCTAATCTCTCAGGGGGCTCTTGAGTTTGAACTCAAGTCCTCACGCTTGAAAAGTAAGCCAGTTTTCTAGCCCAGTAGGCATGTTTGAGAGAGGGAAAAAAAATCCAGTTTGCATCTGGGTACCTCTTCTATTATTCACTTCTGCTTTCAAAATTATGTCAAGGGCTTCTTATGAATGATTGCAAGATAGATTTTGAGCATGTGATTAGTAAGATCCTAAATCTTTCCTGGTTTTAATCTTTAGACATCTGTGGATTATGTGGAGAACATGTCAGTGCAGTGTCATGAGAGATGTGGGTGCCTCTTGCATCATTGAGCCCAGTGTCTGGAACATCATGTGGCTTCCCAGTCACTACTCAAAACCCAGCTCTTTCCCCACACACTGCACAGCATGCAAGGCCACTGGCACTCGGTCTCCTTTAGTCATGGATGTCCAGACAGAAGAAAGATGGGAGCTTTGGCCTGGCTTGAAGGCCACGTGCTCATCTTATCTCTCAGCACTGCCCTAGACTAAGAGCCTGTGATCTCTCTCTCTCACACTCAAACACACTCACCCACTCTCTCTTCTTGTTTTAAATTCCTTTGCTAGTGTAAAACTTAATGAAAGCCCCGCCGTACACAAGAGCATTTGGAAAACCGGAATCTGAGTGGGCTATAAATCATCACTCACAGCGGGCCGGGGCCGGTAATGTGACCGTGGGCGGGGCACACAGGCCCCTCTCTTTTTTCCTGGGATTTATTGCAGGCAGGTCATTATTTACAGGGTTCCATCCACATCCTCTAAAGAGCCGATAAGCCGGCTGCTGAATATGCATTTTGCTCTGTGGTGAACACAGATGTTTCTAGCTAATATCCATTTCATTTAATTTCTTTTCTCCCCACTTTCTATTTTTTTAGTTTTTGGAATTCTGTCTTGCAGTTTCTGCAGCAGCTGGGTAACTATTTGCCTGTCTTCAACTTGGGAATCACTCCTCATATTTATTATCGTTGGTGCCATCCATGCTGCACTGCTTAGGGGTCTGTCAGCATATCCAATAAAAGCTACTGTTTCCATGAGTTCAAAACCAGGCTGGTGTGATATCCTGTGTGTGTCAGTGCTGGGCATATGCGAAGGGACTCTGGCCAGCTCAAGCATGGGAAGCATGGCTTTGGCAGGTCTTACACTTCTCCCCGTTTCCCTCTTCCATGAAAAAAAAAAAAATCATTAGATTACAATCCTAAAGCTGGCCACCGAGGTCTATTTCCTTATTTGGCCACTTCCTCCTCCCGAGGCTGACTACCTAGGACCAGCTATCAAAGTATTAAAGTCCAGCAATTGAAAGCCCCCTTTGACTCACCTACTTAACATGCCCAATTAAAATTAAACACCTCATCCTAATATGGGGTTTCCCTTTGTAGCTTTATAAACTGTCATTTGCCTTTGACTCTTGTCTGTCCCCTCTCTATCAAGATGCAGTTCTTTGTCCTCCCTCTAGGGCACATAGCCCTCCCCCTTCTCCTCCCTCACCCTCTACCTTCCATCTGTGTCTCTTATTTCCTGCTCTCTGTCCCTCTGGGACAAATAAATCTCATTTGGACTGAGAACTTGGTCTTGGGGGTCATGCCCAATACAGTTCCTTTCGAGATCTCAGCCTGGGAACAAATTACTTTGCAAAGTTCAGAAATAAAATTACCCAGGATAGTATTTTGGTGGCACAGGTTAGCAAACTGAAAAACCCTGGGGAGGGGCTTAAATACAAGAGAAAGTTAAGTACAAACAATCTTTTTCATTTCTATAAAGGAAATATTGCTCTTTCCAATTACGCACTTTTAAATTATTCATCTTTAAGTTTTCTTAATGTTAGGTTGAGAAAAGAAGAATTAACAGTAAATTAGTGATTCACCTTGATGTGTGAGCAGGTGCACATGGACCTAGAGGACAACCTTGGGTGTCATGCCTCAGCTACTATCACCTGTGTCATTGTCACTTCTCCTCCTCCTCCTTCCTTCCCCCTTTCTCTTTTTTCTATAGAAACAGCTTCTCTCTCTGACCTGGAACTTACCAAGTAGTCTAGGTTATCTGGCCACAAAGTCCCAGGAATCTGTTTATTTCCACCCCCTGAAGGAGGTGATCACAGATACCACCATGCCTGGCTCTTTTTAAAACATGAGTTTAATGGATAGAACTCAAGTCTTTCTGCTTGCAAGCAAGCACTTTCCCAAGTGAGCCATTATTCCAGCCTGAGCTACCCATTTTAGAATCAAATTTTACATAATACAAACCTGGGGTGACAGTCACACCCCTTCACTGTCTTCATCGTCCTTGAATGACATGGTGTAAGGGTGGCTATTTCCCATCTCCATGTGGGGCTCAGGGCTGTGTCTTCAGCATGGTAGAGCTGACCTGTGGAGATCTGAATGGAACCCTTCCTCATTTCCTGTCTAGAGCAGTTCTTCTAGCACTTTTTACGCTACACTGTCACACACCACCCAGGGAGTATCAGGGTTCCATGTATGCATTAGAGTTTTCATAACTAGGCTACAATGTCCTTCTTGTCAGGACTATAAAAATAAATAAAGGAACAAGCAAACTTTTCTCAAACACCTGATATATGCTAGGCAAGAGTCTGCCGTTTTGTGGGGCATCACAAAAACCTTGTGTGCTGAGATCTCTGATAACTGCTGTGGGCGTCACTTTCCCCGGAAGTAAGAGCAGGCATGTCCTGCCAATGCATTGGGTTATTTTTTTCAATTCTCGTTTGCAGGAAAGGAAGTCATACATACAGCATGCCAAAGACCAGGAGCAGGGTATGTTTCCTGTGTGAAGCTATTGTTTCTGATTGATATTTTTTTCTCTGACCCCTGAAATTCTGTTCACATTGGGCTAAGGCTGTGGCCAAGTCATTGTCAGAGAGAAAGAGCTATCCCCAAGGGAACTAGAGAGTGAGAGGCTTCAGAAAGTGGCTGCATTTGCTCCAGGTGAAGTCACTCAGGAAACCGCAGCTCTCACATGGATTTTGCACTTAGTACTAGTTCACTTCTGGTCCAAACAGGATGTCAACACAGTCAATTTTGACATGAACTAAAGCCATTTTTCTGTGAGCTAGTTCATCTTACATGAGTGCAGATATTATTAATGGAGTACCAGGAGATTAGTGGAGAGAGCTCTTTGTGAATACTTAGCCAAGCAGGATGAGTACATTGTGCAATCTGAGGTTCTCAAATTATTTGGAGCTTAAGATCACCTCAGCATGCATTTTCATAACAAAGGGAAATAGCTCCTTTAGTCTGATTAAAAGCGGTCAAGTTTGCATTTTTAAAACATCTAATTTATAACTTTTGCTGGTTTTTATTAACCTTGAAAGTGCCTTTTGGATTGAATTATATTTATGGAAGGTCTTCCAATGTCTGTTCCTGTATAATTAGGGTTTTTTTGGGGGGGGGGTTAGAGACAGGGTTTCTCTGTGGCTTTGGAGGCTGTCCTGGAACTAGCTCTTGTAGACCAGGCTGATCTTGAACTCACAGAGATCCATCTGCCTCTGCCTCCCTCCTGAGTGCTGGAATTCAAGGTGTGCGCCACCACTGCCCAGCAATAATCAGAGTTTTAAAACCCAAGCATTGGCCTTAACAATCCACCCTAAGTGTCTTGAATGGTCTTTTGAGTAGGAAGTATCTTGTCTATGAGGTCTCATTTCAGTGGATACCTGGTTTTGAACTTCTATCTTGGTGTCTATGGTGTTATTTTGAGCAGGAACTGGATTGCCTGTGAGATATTACTCAAGTCCACCTCACCCTGCTGAATTGCTCATTCTCCGTCTCTCTGGAGTGACCTCAGCAACAAATGGAAAAATAAAAACCAAAAGACTTTGATGCCCAAGACAAAGCTAATAGAATGTGAAGGTGGTGTGGGGGACTAAAGACTGGACTTTATTCTGCATCGGCCAGCATATGCCTGGACATTTACCAGGATGAGAAGAACAAGCTCCCTTTGGCGGGAAAATGTGTATTTCAGAGCCGAGCTATGAGAATCCTCCTCTCCCCTTTCCCCATCACTGTCTTGCCATTCCTGAAGTTCTCCCTCTTATCTGTCCTCCTCGTTTCCCCTCATCTGCCTTCCCTGGCCTTGCGATCTGTGTATCCAATGAGTTATAAAAAGAAAAGGCTACACACCAAAGAATATCTGCATAGCACAAATTGGTCTTGAATGGCTTGTAGACATAGATGATATTGTTCTGAAGTGTAAATTGAAAGGCAAAGTAATGTGAAAAGAAAAATGAGGTTAATTAACAAGAATGCACCACTCTGCACAAATTCCACACATGCCATGCAGCTGGCTTGCTATGAAGATGATGATTTAAAACAATTCAATGGAGAAGGATTTCAACAGAGATCACTGGTGCAAGTGGCTATCAGTCAACAGAAGAACTGGCAGAGTGCCCTCCACATGCCAAAACCAACTCACTTACTTCAAAAGCAAGAGACTATAAAACCTTCACACACCCAGTTCTAAACCTCCAGGATAAGAATTTGGTGAAGCATTCTTAGTTGAGAGAAGGGAAAAAACTTGTAACGGGAGAAAACAATTTTGAACTTCATTGACATCCAAGATGTCTTCTTTGGGGAAGACCCGGTGAAGGGTCAAAGGCAAGCTACAGACTAGGGAGAAATATTTGTCAATCGTATCTGATATTCATGTTCATTTCTAGAAGACACCCCAGAATTCAATACAAAATACCAAATAATAGAATTGGGAAGGGAGTGGAAGACAGGTGCCAATGGTGACTAGAAAGAGTCTGATGGCAACAGAGCACATGGGAAGATCTCCAGCATGACAACCAACGGGAGAATGAAAGGGAAGACCTGGGTGAGGAGTTGCTAAACTCTTCCTAAACAGCTGAGATGGGATAGGCTGACAATACAGATGCTGCAAGGGTGCAGAGGCACCAGCTTCCCACAGTGCTGCTGCGGAAGTGCAAGACCTGGTCTACAGGGGCTTGACAGCTTCTTAAAAACACTGAACTCAGAATTGCCATATGCCCTGGCAGCAATAACACTTCTGAGCACTTGTCCCAAAGGAATGGAAACTTATACCATACACTCACACACACACACACACACACACACACACACACACACACACACACACACACACACACACACCATCAGACCAATTTTAAAAGATCATACCATTTATACAGCATTCTTGAAATTAAAGATAGAGGCAGGCAAATTGTTCAACAGATATCAGGGGCTATGTCTAATGAGGGCTGAGTCAAGTGTGATTGGGAAAGGTGATCATTGTATCTCAGCTACAAACAATGGTGGCTAAAGTAACTTCCACATATAACACCTTTAATCAGTGCTATTTTCCTGACTTTAATATTGTGCATCCCCTAGGATATTTCTCTGCAGTTTTGGCGACTTATTGTGGATCCATAGTTATTTTAAATTAAAATTTTATATTTGAAAATTAATAAAAGACAAAGATAATTTTATATTTAACATAAGAGCACTTTCATGGAAAAAAGAAACACAAAAAACCCTCATTAAAATCAGACAAGTTTATTTGTTTAATACAAGTGTTCTTTTAATTTATGCTGAAAGTTCTAGCCAGTGAAGAGGAAAGAAAAATTCTTGGACATATACCCAATAATTTTTTGATGTCTACAGTTTTTGTGTACCATCTCAAAAGAATCTTTAAATTTTCTTAACATTAAAAACTTAAGTGGCTACATAAATTTTTATGAAGTCAAAGGTTAAATGTAGAATAATTTTCTCTATAGTGATAAAAATAATAACTTGAAACATTTTTGGCAATAATTTGTAGCACTAGTCAAAAGGAATAGCTCTCTTCTTGAAACTTTACAAACAGTGAATATGACTCTAGCAGTACTAAGAAATTTTAAGACATGAAAATGTGCTGGGGACATGGTTTAGTGACGTGTGCCACACAAAAATGTGGGTGTGAATTTAGATTCCCACCTAGAAGCTGTGCGTGGCACACATCCATAATCTCAGGACTGAGAGACAGGTGGGCAGGCAGGTGCTCCCTTAGAGTTCATTGACCTTGGTCTAGCCAAGTCAGCTACCTCCAGTGTCACGAAAGTTCTAATTGGACTTAATAATCAAAACCCAAGCTGGGTGATGGTGGTGCACGCCTTTAATCCCAGCACTCAGGAGGCTGAGGCAGGTGGATCTCTGTGAGTTTGAGACCAGCCTGCCAAATTCCAAGGCAGCCAGAGCTACACAGAGAAACCCTGTCTTGAAAAGCCAAAATAATAATAATAGTAACAATAATAATAGTAATAATGATTGTAATAATAATAATAATAATAATAATAATAATAATGATAACAAAAAACGCAGAGCCAGATATCAGGGTAAATGCCGAAAGATCAGAGAGACAAAGGAGCAAGTCACAGCCAACTCTTTCCTCACCAACTTCTCAGTTGAAAAGGGCCGAGCTCTTGTCTTCACCCTGTCTTCTCACTTCCTGTCTGTCTGTCTGTACAGACTTCTATGGTTAACTAGTGGCTGGCTCTGCCCTCTGATTTCCTGGCAAGCTTTATTTGTTAGAGCATAAACAAAATATCACCACACTCCAGTTTCAATTAGAGACATTGTTTAAAACAGGAGGTGGCAAGAAATTGAAGTAGATATTTGATGTGACCCCTGACCTCCACATGCATGTACACATCTGCACACACTCAGATGCACCTGAACACACACATGATTTTACACACACCCCTATAGATCATTTTAGTAAAGTAAAATGTATATTATATTTCTATATATGAAGTCAGTCATCATGGTCAGTTTAACTATTTTCCTTAAATTCTAGTATATTAGCAACTGAGTTTTCTGAGAAACTCCCCCCCACAAAAAAGATCCTAAAATAATTATAAAAATTAAGCGACAAAGCTAAATGTCAATAGCTTCATTGAGGATGATTTATGTCTCATAAAATCCTCTCGTTTGAAGTATACACTTCAATGATATTTTTAGCTTATTTACAAAACCGTGCAATGGCCACCAGAACCTAGCTCTGGAATATTTCATCAAAAAAAAAAAAAACAAAAAAACAAAAAAACAAAAAAAACACCACTTCCATTTCCAATCGCTGTCACCACGCCATCACCTGGCAACCATTGTCCACTTCCTGTTCCAATAGGTCTCTTTAGGGTGAATATTTCTTATGAATGGAATAATACAACATGTGGCCTTTTCAATAGTTCTGAGACTCAAAGACTATGGAGACTTTTAAAGTTTGGCTAAGCACATCTCTAATATGGTCATGAACCTATGGGTTTCAGGAGATGGAATATGGTGGTTTGGATGAGAAATGCCCCCTATAGGCTAATGACTGAGAATACTTGGTCCTTAGCTGCTATCAGTGTTTGGGGAGGTTACAGAGCTTCTAAGAGGTAGATCCCTGCTGGAGAATGTACATCCCTGGGAGGGGGCCTTAAGAGTCCTACCCCAATTCCATGGACTCTCTATGCTTGTTTGTGACTGAAGATATCATCCGTCTCTCAGATT
The DNA here is from genome assembly GCF_003668045.3 of Cricetulus griseus. Classification (NCBI taxonomy): domain Eukaryota; kingdom Metazoa; phylum Chordata; class Mammalia; order Rodentia; family Cricetidae; genus Cricetulus; species Cricetulus griseus. The sequence goes on from NC_048595.1 coordinate 231,983,005, forward strand.
CCAGCTGCCTTGCCACTGTGGAAACAGGCTCGGACCTATAATCCAAAACAAATCTTGTCATCTCTAAGTCACTTTTAGTCACAGCATTCAATCACCCCAAGAGGAAAGTAACTAATACTTGTGTCAAATGATAGATCTGTGCTTTCCATAGTAAGAAACTGAAAAAGTGCTGCACTGTCAGCCCCTTCTTATGAAAGTGACTTAAAAATATGTATAAATTATGATGGAAAAAAACAATCAGGTGTTTACATACTTTGTAGACTATATAATTATATACATATTATAAAGCAAATATCGAAAATGTTTTTACTTACGCAAGAATATCTGAACAGATTTGTTGCCGAGAAAAAAAATCCTGGGGCCCTTGAGATTTTTGAATCTAGTGTAGGAAGCACTGTGAATCACTGTGGAAATAGTGGGTTGCTTGACTCGTTTTTACTGGCATTTTGAGAGAGAAGTCAAAGGCAAGATAACCCTCACAAGCTACAATTAATTTAAAAAATTTGATGCTCTAAGAATAAAATTAGAGATTTCTTTGTTGTTTGTATATAAAATTACCTCTAACTAGTAAGGTTATTTCAAACAGTAAATGAAATAAGAGAAAATAAAAGTGAATTGAGTAATGGGTTTAATGCTATAAGAATTATAGTAATACTTAAAACATCAACCACTGTCACATACAATATTTTAAGACAACTTTAAAACTACAAGAAATGCAGATTTCGGGACAATGAGATATTCGTTTACCTTGATGCAAAACCCCTCAAAATCCATAAAGAATATTAATGTCCTACTTTTAAAGACAGTGGCATACATTTTGTAGAAGAAACTAAAGTTGAACACAAAGGCATTCAACTCCTTTTGTGCCAAATTAAAATTAAAAATAGTATTTGCTGGGCTAGAGAAATGGTTCCCTTCAGTCGCATGCAGGCTCCAGGGGCATGAGCATCTGATTGCAGACTTCTCAACCAGTGCTACAGTGTGGTCTGCAGTCCCAGCACTGGGGTGGGGGAGGGGTGCTGACACAGGTGGATCCCTGGAGACCATCGTCCAGCCTAGCTGAATGCAAGAGCTTTGGGTTCCCTGAAAGACCTTGTCTCAAAGCTAAAGGGTAGAAAGCAAACAAAAAGACATCCAACACTGACCTCTGGTCTCCCCATGCTCTCTCTGCCTCTCTCTCTCTCTCTCTCCTCTCTCTCTCTCTCTCTCTCTCTCTCTCTCTCTCTCTCACACACACACACACACACACACACACACACACACACACACACTTTTCTCCTGTAGGAAAGACATTTCTGGTCTATATAGGGATGGCACTCTGTTCTGTGAGGATGGAACATTATGCTGTGGAGGGAGGCAGGAGGTGACTCTGCCTGTCGGAGCAGGGAGGGCATATCTGTGACAAGGGAATTTGACTTTAAGGAAGTCCATTCCTCTTAACTCACTATTTCCATACCTAGGAATGCATCTGAGAGAAGTGACCAGACAGACATTTGCACAAAGGTTTATATATGAGGTAGTCATCATCTCATGACTTATGGCAGAAAACTAGAAACCATCTGAATATCTGAAAATAGAGAAATGGAAAAATAAATTATGGTAGAGCCATTAAAACTGTTTTGTAGCTGCTGGAAATCACGTTCTCAAAGACAGCCCGACGCTATATTAAAGGTGGGAGGACACAGCACTGAAGCAGAAGCAAGCACACTACACAGCAGTGAGCATAGAATGATCCAGCTTCCCAAAGCAAATGACTCATGTCTACTTCCAGTGTTCTTTTGGGCCAATTTCAATAAACACAGAGGTAAGGTTTCAAGAAAAACACAACAGTTATTTCTGGGAGGAGGAATTGTGGATAGTGTTCAGTGATTTTTTTAAAAATATTTTAATGTATTTTCAAAATGTTACACAAGAAAACATGTGCTGTTTCATATATCACTATATATTTTTTAAATAAGGCAAAGTTTGCAGGATGGAGTGGTCCATGTGTCAATATATATATATATATATATATATATATATGTATATGTATATGTATATGTATATGTATATGTATATGTGTGTGTGTGAATATCCATATATGTCTACATATCCATACATACACATGTATGGATACACACATATGTTTTCTTCTTAAACCTTTTAAAATTATACAAGTGAGCAAAGTACTTGGAGTCATTGTGTGTATATGTGCACGTGTGTGCATATATGTTCATGTGCGTTTGAGAGAATATGTCTGTATGTTTGTGAGTGCACACGTGTGCCTCTGCGTGCATTCATGCATGTGACAAATGTGTGCATGTGCATATGTGTCCATGTGTGTGTGTGTGATGCATGTGTGTGAGTGCTTGTGATTAAGTTCTGTGGCTGGGCTGTCTTGCAGTCTGTCGTCCTCTTCTTTTTGTTTCCTTCCCTTTATTCATGCTTTCTCCTGAAGTCCAAGGCTGTGTTGTGCCCTTTTTCTGTCTTTGTGAGCATAGCTCTCTCTCGCACCCATAGACATCTTTCCTTTCCCTCTGTGACTGATCAGTGGGTTAGGTGAGAACTGATTGTCCCCTGGGCTTGATTCCCAAAGGGAAATTCTCATGTCCTGTGTAGATCTTCATTAGCTTCGGTGGCTTGTGCTCCCTTCAATTAGAGTGCAGCCAGTTCATAATGGGAAGGAGGCCTGGCCCCGAGGCCAGCCATATTTAATAAGTCCAAAGCACACAGTTTAGCCAGGGCCCTCTAGCTTGTAAATCTCGCTAACACCAATAATTGATGAGGAGAAGGGGAGGCATAGGAGGGTGAGCATTAGGCCTTTGTGTGACACACACCCGGGTTGCATGATCAGGTCCTGGGATGGAGGCCTCAGAACATTTCTAAAGGAAAGACAGGTGCCTTAGTGACACCCACTGTGATTCTCAGGAGGCCTGGTGCAAAGGTGTCAGGACAAACCCTGCTCATTGCCATGGGTGACTGTCCTGGCAGCTGGAGGCAACATGGGTTATTCATGCTGCTGTCTGCCTTCTGCTTTCCTAACATGTCATTTTGGCTTCAGGCAGGAGTGTAAGTCCCTTCAAACAGCAACTACCAGTTATTAAGCAGTCACTAATCATTAGAGCCAGCAGAGGTAGAAAAGAGGTAGCAGCCATGGAGGGGCTGATAGAGGACTGGAGAAGCTTCTGGAAGGAATGGAAGGAGCATTTGCCTGTGACCTGAGAGGAGGTTGATCCTGCTGAAAGCATCCAGTGTCAGCTTCCCTGCCTGAGAGTCATGCCACATGGTGCATACTGGGAGTTGGGGAGCTGTGGATGGCTGGGCTCCCCTGTAGCTGGAGGAAGAGCGGAAAACACATTTTGAAAAATCAGTTTTAATAAAGCCCCAGCGCTGACCCCAGAAACGTAAGTATTTATATTATTGACTTCTGTATGGGGTGATTTGTTAGGATGGAAAAAAAAAAAAAGAGTCTCTCTGCTCTTGTCTTGAGACCTGGGGAAAAAAATAACTAAAATTAGAGAAACTGGAGACATAAAAACGCAGTGAGTATTATAAAGCAAAATACCTCTGGGGTGTTCATCTGCCATGGCAGTCATTTCAGATCTCATCTGTTATATGAATGGGATAGCTCTTCCCTTTCTGATGGTATCATTACGTAGACGCTACAGATTCAATTCCATTTACAAGTCAATGGTGTGAGATTTTACGACAGTTCTTTTTTAGTGGGTTGATTCTGCATGATCCTTCTCAGGAAGGGAAAAAGAAAATTAAAAAGGAGGCTGAAATGATCCCTCTTCAAACCCTTTCCAAGGATGACTGTCATTTGTTTTTGCACATCTTAGCCTTTCCATGTTGGGTGCCAGATGGGGTGAGCCATCGTCTTGGGCAGACCGTGGTACACGAGTTCAAAGGTCTAGGGCTGGCAACAAATGTTTAGGACATAAAAGCAGCCATGAGTACCTGTATCACACCTGCTCATGATTGGCCCCCTCAAAATTCCCCTGTGAATCAGAGAGGAGTCTGAGGCCCCACCCCTGTCGTAGGAGCTATGATAGGGACAGAGTGAGAAGAAAACCTTCAGGGAAAGATGGAGACTGACCAACACCCCAATTTCAGGATTCTGGGCCACAGAATCATGAAACAACATAAGGTATGTCTTTGGAGAGAACACAATATGAAGTAGGAATTTGAAGGCAAGTAGGGCTTTCAGTGGAGAGTGGCATGTGTGAGTGAACAAAGAGACCCTCGGGGCACTTGAAGAGATTATTTTAGGATACACTGAGTGAGACATCTGTAGCATACAGTGGGCATGGTGGAATACCTGCCTAGTGTTTGGCCAGAAACAGAGATTCTAGAAGAACAGGATTCAAGAAAGTCCTCAACTCGGCAAAGTACACTGATGTTGAAATTCTGAGCTCTGAGTGTTGAGAGAATTCAAAGGAGTACAGGTGGGCACCCTTAATCATCAAGACACACATTCTAAATGCTGCAAAGTGAACAACAGCAAAACACAAGGGACAATATCCATGTCTGGCTGCCTGTGGCCAGGTGCAGTCCAAAGGCAGAGGTAGTGAAGGCGTTGTGCCATGATGCCATCAGACCACTGGCGCAAGATGGACACAAGAGAAGCACAGAGGAAGTCTACGGTTTGGACTTTGGTTCAACCTTCAAATCCAACACATGTCTGCTTCTAAGCAATTTGGACAAGAGACACTCAGCCTGTAATGTGAATGATTCTACTTTAAGGGTAGACTACATGATTAGGAAAGGTGGCTACTGAGTTTTTCAGAGGTGCAGGGATTAATGGGGAGATCAGGTGGACAATGGATGTCAAAGAATAGGGATGATAACAACAAAGAAAGGAAGAGAGTTCTGGGAAGGGGCACGCCCCAGACTGATTAGCCCAAAAGGATGAATGCCCTGGGGTCATAGAAGATGGTTTCCTGGTGTAAAAATACACAATTTAACTTGAAGTTCCAATAATGAACAATTTCCGTTACATTTTCACTTCTGTTAGTTAACAACACTAACCCCAAATTCATTTCTTGAAACATTTGGATGAATTTAGGATGGAAGGAAAATTAAATAATTTTATTCATAGGTTCATACTTATAGAAAAATATTGATTTTCACAAAACTGGAATTAAAAATAAATTTCTCTTTACAAGACTTGGAGTTTCAGTAAAGCATTTATGTTTCTTCTCATAAAAATTACAATATTGTTACAATATTTTGCCAGAGGACAATTTTGGGTGAAGGAAGGCAGTACCTCCTAGAGTTCCCATGACTAACAAGCTCACAGTCAATGGGCAGCATTTCCCTCAGGGTCTATAAGCCCTGCGACTCTCTTACTTTGCATGGGTCTCTGGTGTGTAGACTAGGAATTGTACTAAAGGACTGTCAAAGTTCCCCTCATGGATGTGGTGGGTTTTTTTTTTGGGGGGGGGAGGACAGAAGATAGACTCATAGGTTTCTGTCTAAATGCAGACAAATGACTTCTTCTAGTCATACAAGAAGACATGAAGCTATTTTTTTTCTAGTTTCAACCTTCTCATAGTTTTTACTTTCCCCCGCGTGGTGGAAAAGTAAATAAAATGTAATTGATAGGGTATGAGTGTAAAACCCTAAGCGTCTAGCTGTATAGAAGGTCACTGAGATGCATAGAGTTTGGGAGTAAGCAAGTGTTTGGGTGACTTCCTTAAACTAGCTGTGTGATGTCTCTCTTTGTTTGTTTGTTTGTTTTTTGGGGGGGGGTCGAGACAGGGTTTCTCTATGGCTTTGGAGGCTGTCCTGGAACTAGCTCTTGTAGACCAGGCTGGTCTGGAACTCACAGAGATCCACCTACCTCTGCCTCCCGAGTGCTGGGATTAAAGGTGTGCACCACCACTGCCCGGCTGCTGCGTGATGATTTTATTTGTGAGTTAACTGAAATAAATTGAGTTTACTTTTTATAAGAAATCCAATGTATATTTAGGCATGGAATAGGATCTGCAAGAACATGGCTACTTACAAGCATGTTTTTCCCTTTCTTATTGGTCAGTTTAGACTTGGCAAATTCAACTCTTCACACAGGCTTCATCGTCAACAATGTTGCTGTGCCTCCCATCCTCGAGGCTGGATGCAGCCTTACTGCAGCAGGATCACATCTGGGTGGCCCTGCAAGGATGAGCCTGCCCTGAGTGGAGAGCCAGAGTGCTGCAGCTGTGTGTTTCTGGGCACCCAGGAATATAGTCCAAGACAGGAAGAAAGGGAGCTCAGGGAAATGTCCTCATGCCTCCCTGACCTTGAGCTCTGTCTGCTGGGATAATGGCTTTGATGTCCCTAACAGAAGGGAATCCAGCCTCCAGCAAGCTCTTTGTACCCTTCTCTCCCATAGTCTGTAAGTCTGACCACATGCTACTCCATTGTGCTGGCTTGAATATCTGGTACAGAGCTCAAGAAACCAGCAAGGCTTTGCTAAATTGAACAGTGTCTCTGAAACTTCCCGCCCCAAGAGCCTTGGCTGTGACCTGATTTATAAGTTGAGTCTCAGTAATTATTTTACAGACAAGTCCAACCTTAAGTTATGATGAGGCTTCCAGAACTGTACAAGAATCTATTTTGGCTCACATGTGTTCAACCTGCATCCCACAGGGTGAATACATCTGTATAAGGCCAAGGAAAGCTATGGTTGTGGTTTAACACAAAACTAAACCTCCATAAAACGTGGGAGTGTTTTCTTTGTTTGCTTGCTTGTTTTTGGTAACTCAAATGAGCTAACTATTCTTTAGCATGACCTTTGTAGATGACAGCATAATATCTTCATATCAAAAGTTTGGGCATGTGTATAATGTGTGTAAGCTCTCAGACATGGCCATTCATTATGTCAGCCCTGGGCAACTGATGGATGAGATGTGCATGGCTTCCTGTGTGTTTGGCAACAGTGCATAGTTGGTTAGCATCATAGACATGACCACAAACACAGAGCTTTGTTATACCAAGCCTGTCTCCTCCAGGAGAGTGATGGATGAAAACTCTGGTACCCTTCCACATTCTGCTACATGCAAGCTCATGTCTGTGACCTGACCTCATAGCCTACCTGGGTGATAACTGTCCTTGACCAAGCACTTGAATTTTACAGGCCTAACTAGTGATTGACAAGAGAGAAACAATTTGTACAAGGATAGGACATAGCCCTCTATCTCCCACATATCAAATACAGAAACGACACCAATGGTACGTGGCTGTCCCTGTCTCCATCTCCTTCCCCATAAACACAGTCTAGTTTTGCAACATTCTGCTTCTATTATTCCCAATAGCGACAAGTGCTTGCCCAGGTTCTGCTCTCAGTTCTGATGTTCGTATTTCTACTGTGTAGGTTACCTTATTTGCTGGGCTTCTACTCTCGATGTTGTGAAAGAAGATGGAGAATAGCCACCCAGACTTCACAGGGTTATTAGGATGAAATAAACAAGCACATGGGATGTTCAGAAGAACGTTTGACTTATGATAACTGCTCAGTGCATGTTAACCTTATCCCAGAGAATTCTGAGACAAACCAGGAGGACCAGGGAAGCTCCATGAATTCCTGGATGTCTTTAGCAAGCAAGGTTGAGAGGTAGTCGTATCTCCACAAGATTGGGTCTTTCAACATTCCATTTTGGATGGGAAAAGGACTCTCTCAAGGACTGCCACCTCCCTAAGGGGCTATTTGTCATTAATAGTTGCTGGGGGATGCAGATTCATATTCTTCAGTGGTGTAGCACTGGCAAGTTGCCCATGTTCTGGTACATAATATGCCCCTAATGCTCACACTAGCTCACACTAGGAAGGACATTAACAGGGAAGAAGGGGCACCATGAATTGGGAGAATGCAAAGTAACGGAGGGTGAATATGATCACAACACAGTGTGTACATGTATGGAAGTGAAAAGGAAGAGGGGAAGGGTACTGTCTCCTTGTTCACAAGGGCATGTCACATTTGGTGGCAGCAGGAAGAGACTTCTGACAGGAGATAGACAAGTGTTTTGCAGACCCAGCAGTTAGCAACAGTCAACACACCTGCTGTGTTATACATAACCCAGTTTCTTGGTCTTCTCTACTCCAAGTTCTTCCTTCTGGCCAAACATGTCATTTAGTAAGAGTCCAAGTGCCTCCTATAAGCAGGCCCAGAGGGGACTGGCTCCACATGGAATGAGCTAGCCTGGATATGAGGATGGACAAGCCCTCAAATTCAACCACACATGGCTTGGGCAGAGAAGGAGTCAATCTGAGGCCCAGACCATCATATGCCTGTAAGTTTTGGACCCCTCAGGCACCATATTTGCCCTGATCCTCCTCATCAATATGGTCATACCATTAGGGATGACTGATGTACTCTCACTGCAGCCTGTGTGTGGCCCTTGAAGCCCAGAAGTGGAGAGCTTGGAATCCCAGTTCTAGTCAGAGAAGTTAGCTTACAAACTGCACCTGGAAGATTTTGACTCCATCTATTCAAGTCAGTAAAAGCAGCATGCTGGCTAGTCCAGATTTCAAGGATCTCAGCATGGAGTTGGCTGAACCTGGACTGTGAAGCTGTTCTCAGCTGTGTCTGTTCAGATGAAGGGCACTTCCTGCTGGCCAGTCTTAGAGCTATAGCATGAGAAATCACAGGGTTTACAGGGGATCCGGGACTTAAGAAGGACAAGGAGGAGGAGGATTATGAACATGGCAAAAACAGACAAGCAAACAACAAAACCCCACATAATCTTTAGTTGAGTCCCAGTGAAATGGAATCCGAAGGCCAGAGAGCTAGTTGCCCAGGCTCCCTACTTTGGGTTTTTATTCATGACTTGGAGGCATCACCTACCCACTTGTGGTGACTGAGGTAGGCAGCTTCACTCCAGCCCTAGCACTAGGGAAGGAAGGCAGCAAAGGTTGTGTTCTTTCTCTTTCTGCCGGCACTTTGCTTCAGCATCATGGCACTTGGTGGGGCATCTTGCTTCCTTCCCAAGTGGTGGCTTCACCTCACAGTGATATGGACATTGACTGTAGACCTTCTTTCTTGACTAAGGCTGTGAGGGAAAAGGAACAGAAATATGGAACTCAAAGGAAACGTCATAGCTCCAGGCCACCCTGAAAACTCCCAGCTCTGCTCCATTGCGGTGGTCAGTTATTCGTGTGCTCATGTCTCAGAGACATGACCTGGGGAGTAGAGACAGGGATACTGATTTCTTCTATAATTATTTGATGTTATTGCATAGGTGCTAGCCACAAAGGTATTGGTCTTAAAATAGCCGGCAAGAATGATGCTGATGGGTTAGAGATCCATCGTTATGGATAGATTGCCTGATTAGCATGCACAAGACTCTGGACTTGATAGCCAACACTGTATATCTTGGCAACACAGACTTGTCATCTCAGTACTAAGGAGGTAAGATCAGGAGGATCAGAGCTCAAAGTCTGCATTAGGTACTTGTTCCCTGTCTTTAAAAAAGAAAAGAAAAGAAAAAAAGAGGGATGGTGATAGAACATGAGCCATTTCTCTGAACCACCAAGCCCCAACTATTTAATCTGAATCTAACCTAAAAGATGGACAGGAATAAAAAAATAAGAGAAGTGCAGGTCCTTCTGGTTGCTAGAACTCTACTCCATACTCAGAAAAGTCTGAACTGGAAGCTTCATAATCTGCAGCATGAATCTAGGGCCATCTGAACATCTACAGTGGTCATGAGGGAGAATCAGCCGGAGCTCCCTATGGAGCCAGCCAGTTACACTTGTGTATCTACAGAAAGTCTGACTTATATGCCATCCTATAGCCTTCATCCAGCAGCTAGTAGAAGTAAAAGCAGTCTACCAGTCTATTTTTGTGCCAATACCAAGCTGTTTTCAAGATTATAGCTCTGTAATAAAGCTTGAAGTCAGGGATGGTGATGCCTCCAGAATTTCCTCTATTGTACAGGGATGTTTTGGCTATCCTGGGTCTTTTGTTTCTCCATATAAAGTTGAGAATTGTTCTTTCGAGGTCAGTGAAGAATTGTGTTGGGATTTTGATGGGGATTGCATTGATCTGCAGATTGCTTTTGACAAGATTGCCATTTTTACTATGTTGATCCTGCCTATCCAAGAGCATGGGAGATCTTTCCATTTTCTGATATCTTCTTTAATTTCTTCTTTAGAGACTCAAAATTCTTATGGTACAGGTCTTTCACTTTTTTGGTTAGTGTTACTCCAAGGTATTTTATGTTGTTTGTGGCAATTGTGAAGGGTGATGTTTCTCTGATTTCTTTCTCCACCGATGTGTCATCCGTATATAGTAGGGTTACAGATTTTTTTGAGTTAATCTTGTATCCTGCCACTTTGCTGAAGGTGTTTATCAGCTGTAGGAGTTCCCTGGTTGAGTTTTTCAGGTCACTTATGTAGACTATCATATCTGCAAATAGTGAGAGTTTGACTTCTTCCTTTCCGATTTGTATTCCCTTGATCTCCTTTTGTTGTCTTATTGCTCTAGCTAGAACTTCAAGAACAATATTGAAGAGGTATGGAGAGAGTGGACAGCCTTGTCTTGTTCCTGATTTTAGAGGAATTGCATTGAGTTTCTCTCCATTTAATTTGATGTTGACCGTCGGCTTGCTGTATATTGCTTTTATTATGTTGAGGTATGTTCCTGTTATCCCTGATTTCTCCAGGACCTTTATCATGAATGGGTGTTGGATTTTGTCAAAGGCTTTTTCAGCATCTAGTGAGATGATCATGTAATTTTTTTCCTCAGTCTGTTTATATGGTGGATTTTTGACAAATATATACGCTGGAACAAAGAGAACATCTTTAACAAATGGTGCTGGCATAACTGGATGCAATCATGTAGAAGACTACAGATAGACCCAAGTCTTTTGCCCTGTACAAAACTTAAGTCAAAATGGATCAAAGACCTCAACATAAAACCAGCCACACTGAACCTATTAGAAGATAAAGTGGGAAATACCCTTGAATTAATTAGTACAGGAGACTGCTTCCTGAACATAACACCAGTAGCACAGACACTGAGATCAACAATTAATAAATGGGACCTCCTGAAACTGAGAAGCTTCTGTAAGACAAAGGACACAGTCAACAAGACAAAACGACAGCCCACAGACTGGGAAAAGATATTCACTGACCCCACATCTGACAGAGATATACAAAATATACAAAGAACTCAAGAAACTATTCTCCAAAACACCAAACAATCCAATTAAAAAATGGGGTACAGAACTAAATAGACAATTCTCAATAGAGGAATCTAAAATGGCTGAAAGACACTTAAGAAAGTGTTCAACATCCTTAGCCATCAGGGAAATGCAAATCAAAACAACTCTGAGATACCATCTTACTCATGTCAGAATGGCTAAAATCAAATATACCAATGACAGTTTATGCTGGAGAGGATGTGGAGAAAGAGAAACATTCCTCCTGTTATAATCAATCTTTCTGACAAAAGCCGCCTGAGCCCCACCACCACGTGTGAGCTTTAAGCCAGCCGCCCACCTGAGTTAGGGCTCAAATGAATACACAGAAACTTGTATTAGGTTCAAAGCTGCTTGGCCAATGACTAGGATTCTCATCTGCTAGCTCAGTCTTAATTATCATAAATCTATATATGTTATAAGACTTAGCTTATCAGACACCTTATTGGCATTCCTCCTTGCCAGTGGCTCATATCCTGCCGCTGGAGGAGGCAAATGGGAAAAAGGGGACCGCTTCCTGTTTCTCCTTCTTTAAATATGAGTCTCCTTGCTATGTCACTTCCTGCCTGGATCACCACTTCTCTACTACATTTCCCAGCATCCTCTTTGACTTCTAGTCCTGTCCAATTTGCTGTCTCATTGGCCAAACAGTATTTTATTTAACAATCAATAAGATAAACATACTCAGTACATTCCTCCTTACCTCCACTGCTGGTGGGAGTGCCAACTTTGGAAATCAGTATGGTGATTCCTAAAAAAAATGGGAATGAGTCTACCACAAGATCCAGCAATTCCACTCCTAGGCATATACCCAAAAGAAGCACATTCATACAACAAAGACATCTGTTCAAGGATGTTCATCACAGCATTATCTGTAATAGCCAGAAACTGGAAGCAGCCTAGATGCCCCTCAACCGAAGAATGAATGGAGAAAATGTGGTACATTTACACAATGGAGTACTACTCAGCAGAAAAAAACAATGGAATCTTGAAATTTTCAGGAAAATGGATGGAACTGGAAGAAACCACTCTGAGCGAGATAACCCAATGTCAAAAAGACAAACATGATATGTACCCACTCATATGTGGCTTTTAGACATAGAGTAAGGGATTACCATCCTACAACCCACACTGCCAGAGAAGGTAGTAAACAAGGAAGACCCTAAAAGAGACAAACTTTGTCCCCTGGAGAAGTGGAAAGGGTCACGATCCCCTGAGCAAATTGAGAGCATGGGAAGAGGGGGAGGAAGCTATGAGAGTGAGAAGGGGAGGAAAGGAAGGATGCAGAGGTCATGAGGAAGCAGAAAGGTTGAGTCAGGTGTAGATTAGAAGAAAGGACATATGATAGGTAGGATTTTAGTTGGGGGATGGTAGGGGAGGAAGGGAGGGAGAAGGGAACTAGATTGTCATGTAATTCAATCTTGTTTGTAATTCAAATATATAAAAAATAAAAAATAAAAAAATAAAAAGAAGCAGACACCCACAGCTAATCACTGAAATGAACTGGAATCCAGTTGCAGAGAAGGACAAGTGATGAGCAAAGGGGTCCAGACCAGGCTGGTGAAACCCACAGAAACAGCTGACCTGAACAACAGGGAGCTCTTGGTCCCCAGACTGATAGCTGGGAAACCAGCTCAGGACTGATCCAGACCCCAGGAACATGGGTGTCAGTGAGGAGACCTCAGAAATCTATGGGGCCTCCTGTAGTAGATCAGTACTTATCCCTAGCATGGGTGTGGACTTTGGGAGCCCATTCCACATAGAGTGATACTCCCCAAGCCTAGACACATGGGGGGGGCTTGGCCCTATCCCAAAGGATATGACAGATTCTGAAGACCTCCTATGGAAGGCCTCACCCTCCCTGGGGAACAGAAAGGGTATGTGATAGGTAGGGTTTTAGTTGGGGGGGTGGTAGGGGAGGAGGGGTGGGAGAGGGAACTGGGATTGACATGTAAAACAATCTTGTTTCTAATTCAAATAAAAAATGGGAAATAAAAGAGAAAGAAATTCTCTAGTTCTCTGAGCAGTGGGAGGGACTCTAAACCTAGCAGGGCAAACATCTTCTGGAGATGTTATTTGGGGCTTGATCTGCAGACTCTTTTGTCCTAGGAGCCAGCTTGCTGAGTAAGAGAAGGCAGAGCCCTCTGTGTTCCCAGAACACTGACTCACTCCTAGAGTCTCTGCTCCAGTATGTGTTCCTTGTGTTGAGATTCTGGTGTTGGGCTGAGATGGGTGAAACAGCATTTTCCTTTGCGGATTCTTTGTTGGACCACGACAATAATAATACCTACAGTGTCTTAAATGTGTCAGGCACTTCTACAGCTTCTTTCCTCACTTCTGGGTCTTACCCGCCTTGCTACAGTGCTTCTGAGAAGACTTCAGCCTCATCCCAACATCTGGAGAAGCTGCCTCCCACCTAAAGTTTGCTTCCTGTGAAAATCACCCCTGCAGTCCTTGGAATGTCATCCTCCAGAAGTCCCTTCAAGGTTGTGAAGGTGACAGTCAGCAAACCTGGGTTTTTTTCCTTCTCAGGTCTTTGATGGGGTTGAAGACCAGATAGTTACAGTCATTGTCCTCTTATAAGACATTTAGGTACAAGATTTAGACTCCTCTGGATAAGAATAATAATCTTATTATTTGCCAATAATCTCTTTTATTTGCCAATTACCTATGGCCTGGACATTTAGTGCATGTTTCTTGCTTGTTGATGTTCATGTTGGTTGTAGTTCTAATTTTTTTTTTTACCTTTTCTTTCTCCTGGAAAATTCTTGATATTTGTCCTTATTGTGTGTAGTTTTGTATTAGGTTTAGAACCCTCTTATTTAGACAAAAAGGGAAATTGTTGCAGGAATATTTTCAGCCACTAGTCTTTGAGGTTCACAGCAGGGCTCAGAGGCTATGTGTGGATTGGGAGCAAGCCCTTGCTCTCTTGGGTGGATCAGGACAGTGGCAGAAGACCACGGTGGTGGCTTTACCTTCTTTGTGGGCTCTTGTCGACTCCCTTGATACATCCTCTCTCTCTCTCTCTCTCTCTCTCTCTCTCTCTCTCTCTCTCTCTCTCTCTCTCTCTCTCTGCCTCCTGACTCTGAGTGTAATGTTGCCAAGACTTTCCTCTAAAGATGGACTGTACCCCTGAACTGTGAGCTATGATGAACCTTTCCCTCTTTTTAAGATGCCTCTGCTAGTTATTTGCCATAGCAATGAGAAAGTAACTAACAGAGGTGCCAATAAGAATCCAGAGTCTTGGCATTCAGGGTTGGACTATTTGCAGGCTCTTACCCCATTTCCCAGAGACCAGACCTATAGGCTAAGAGGTTCCTGCCTTAGATCTCTAAGTCTTCTATGATTCTCCAGGGACAAAAATCAAGGCAATTCACCTGTTGTATTGCCACTGTCCTTCAACAAACCAAACCGGAGGGGACAGGGGAATTAGGTGACAGCTTCTGATGCTCTTCTCCCTCTCTCAAGATGCACCAGGCAGATGTGGGCTTTGCTGCATGACTGTCTGACTAGGAAAATGTGTTTAATGTATCAGCATTTGTGCCATGTGACTTGTATCTGAGGCTACTGGGGTCCCCATGTCAGGCTTTGAGATCTCTGTGATTAATTTTCTGCATGTGATAACTACCTGGTTGAGTAAAGTGTGACAAAATTCAACAAAATCAAATGAGCAAAGAAACATATCATTAATCAGTCTACCGCAGACTGACTTGCTGCAGATTTTTCTGTCTAACTGGATTCCGACTTAAATGATTTGTTGTAACGCTTTCCCTTTTCTTTCCTACCTCTGTACTTGTGAGATATAAAGCAGAACAATGAAGAGTGAAGAACGTGGCCGCCTCTCTAACCCCTCCTCCAGCTGTGTATTTAGAGACATCCAGGGAAGCTGAAGTTTTCTTCTTCCTTCCAAATTGTTGCTACCACAAGCGGTCCGCACAGTGCCATCTTGTGTGTCATTTTCATTTGGTGCACAGCCCCAGATGAAACATTTCCGGCATTCGTTGGCTTTCAAAACACAAATAAAGCCATTAATAGCTTTATAAATAATATAACTTAATTGCTTTTAATATTGTATGCATTTTTTAAGGAGCAGCTGCATCTATCCTTCAAAGAGTCAGGATTGGTCAGTTGCAGTTTCTTCTGAACTGCCCTGTTCACTGAAAATTTCATGAACTATTAGGGGATATATAGAGACAAATCCAGATGGTATAGATACACTGACAACAGATACAGACTTGACCTTTCACAGAGGAGGTTCTCCCAGGCTTTCTGGAATAGTTACTTTTCTCACTGCTATGACCAAATACCTGATTGAAAACAAGTTTATGAAGGAAGGGTGCATTTGGCTCACAGTTTGAAGTTTCAGTCCATGGTGTCAGGGAAAGCAGGGCAGTGGGGGGTACAGGGTTAGGGTCACACTGTGCCCACAGTCAGGCAGCACAGAGATGAATATTACTGCTTATCTAATTTTCTCTGCATCTTTCAGTCTGAATTCCTCATCCATGGGATGGTGTCACCCACACTCAGGATGGCTCTCCTTTCACTCTCTAGAAATACCCTCACAGACTTGTCCTGTCCTGTGTCTCCTAGGTGACGGTGGAGGGTGGAGATTAAGTTGACAGTGGACGTTAACTATCCATCCACCCCCATTCTGCCTCAACTCAGACCAGGCTGTTTCTTCTGTTTATGGGGAAATGTGACTGCCCATTACTGACTCATTTTAGAAGACTGCTCAACCCAAGCAAACTACATGCTTATCCCTTTAAGTAACTGTCTTAAAGAACCATCAGCTTGGCAATACACATCCAACAATTTAGAGTCTGAGGTTTCTTCCATTCCTCACATTGCCATTCCTGCCAGTTCTCGGCTGTTGAGTAGAAGGGTCCGTACTCACTGTCACCAAATTCCTCTGTGAAAGATTCACCTTAATCACATTTCTAGTTATCAAAAAATTCTGATGTTGGTTATGTTTCTCTAGACATAAAGCTTTTCAAGGACAATGTCTCCTCCTACTGTGGCAAAGGGTAAACTCAGCATTGTCTTATCAATGGTTTTCATTGGCCCTATCTAGGAACCTGTTCATAACAGACATTGTTACCCTCAGATATTACTGAGACCCTACTGAACAGAGTCTCAAGTGAGCAAAAGATCCTCCAAGTTGCTATAGAGGCCTTCCTCTCAACAGGTTCAAAGACCCTCAGGGCTTGCTTGCCACCTGCTGCTTCCCAGCTCTGTAGTTTTTCTTTTGCCTGTCTTCAGCCATGGTGACTGTTATGGATCCACTTATCTCTCAGGAGTGGCTTCTTGGCATCCCATTACACCCTGTGCTACCCCTGACACATGTCCAAGACCCAAGAACCAGCATCAAGCGCTAATAACCCACTCCATATTCAGTGAGGCCTAATCAATTACATCTATTTGTCCCCAGCTGAATGTAGAATCCACATGAAGCTATCACCCTGCATTGTGAGCACACATTTCTGTCACGTTGAGGCACTTGGACCTGGAGCTGTGTGTGCTCAGTGTCTGTTTAGAATGCCTGTTCTACCACCATTACCATAGTGATCTTAATCATGTCACTTTACCACCTCCATGCTTTAAGTCTGCTTTATTTGAAGAATGAAGTGACAAGTGATGTATGGGTATCCAGTGAGCACATCCTGCGTTTGCTCTCATGAGTTAACACACTTAACTAGCAGTTGTGGTTTATTGTGGTTACTTACAGGAGCAGGAAATACTTGAAGGTAGTGAAATCCCTGACAGCCCATGTAACATGGGTGGTGCTCCTGAAAGCTGAAACTACAGGGTTCATTGAATGACTTGCAGACAGTTGGCAGGTCAGAGAGGGTCTCTTCTAGGTAGCTCAGTTAGTCTGGGCTAGTTCCAAGCAGATTGCTTGGTTTCTGTTTCTTTAGCAGTCCTTTATTCCTTATATAAACATTGGGAGATGGGTGTTATCTGGTCAGTTTGGGGGATTTCCTGAGACTCCAGATTTGTCTACTGCCTGAATCAGTTTTTAATTAAAAAAATTTAATTAACATGTATTTACACCATTTCTCCATTTTCCCATTCCTTTTCCCCTAGCCCTTCCCATGTTCCTCTCACTCCCTCTCAAATTGATGGCCTTTTTATCTTTGTTATTAATACACACACAGAGAGAGAGAGACTATATATGTATATAATCACCTACCTTGGATGGTAGGTGAGAGCTACATTTATCTGTGGGGATAAGAATAGGTTTTAGAATGTAGCCGGACATTATACTGCTGTATTCAAGTTGACATGCTTGTCTGAGCAGCAGGCTGTAGCTAAGGAGGAAGTGGTGCCAAGAATAGGTAAAGAGGACCTCTGGCAAGGTAGAGGTACCTTATGAGAAGCTTATAGGCCTTCTTTCTGCCCTTAGGTCAGTCCCATTCACCAGCATTTGCCTGTCTGTTTGGAAACTGATGAAACTGTCCTTTTTATCCTCTTTAGTGTGTAACCCTTGTGAAGTCTTGGTCACAAAGACTGACATCCATTTGCTTAGATGACAAAACTTGCATAATCACATAGATTAAAGAATGTATCAGCCCGTTTTTACTCATTCAGACAGTGGAAGCCACCACCCACTGCCAGCTGGGGGGACAACTCTGCTGACACTTGTCCTAGAACATGACAGTCCTTTGTCAGGGTCAGTTGCTGAAAGCTATGGGATAAGATGGCCATTCTGGGCACATGTTCCTCAGGATCTAGAATCTCCCAAATGCCCTGTAAAGCTCCAGCTGTGTGTTTTTAAAATATCATCACAGGCTGCTCCTTAGACACAAGTGCGTCTTTGGATTGATACATTAGAAAGATACACATTTATGCAGTGTTTGGGATGGAACCCAGATCTTCATGCGTGCTAGGCAAGTGCTCTACCAGCTGTGTCCCATCCAAAGCTCAAGCCCAGGTTTTCTTTTGCCTTTAACAGCAGAAGCAAAGAAAAGCAAAGGTTGTTTTTGTTTGTTTGTTTGTTTGTTTGTTTGTTTGTTTTGTCAGTGCAAGGAAACAAGAGATTCGGCAGGGAAATAATAATAGTCAAGGAGCCAGGTCATTGCATGTAGCTATGAGAAGGTGGACAAAGCAGAGCTCCACCCTTGGCTGCAGTCAGGGGTGCAATTCTTTGAGTCATGCATTTGCCAAGCTTCTTTAATGCGGTCAGGGGACTGATGACAGGGAACCATTCTCCTGTAAGAAATCCCAGGCTCAAAATTCAGCATAGGGGACAGCAGCTGGTAAGGCAGAAGGCATGGGCTCCTTTCACTAGTCGAGGGAGGCAGACCTGCCTCTTGTCCACATCGTTCCCCGAGTCCCATAAGCACCTACAATGAATTAAAGGGAATTTTCAATTTTACCAGAATTGTACGTCCCCAGGACTGCTGTGAGGGAAGTGTCAACCGGCTTCCTGGGTATTCCTGGGGTCTCCATGCAGCATCCCACCCTGCAGTCTGCCCTCTATGTCATGTGGATAGCTCAACAGGAAGGGTGAGGGGAAGTAAGAATCTGGCTGGCGGTCAGAGCAGCAGGGACAGATGCAGATGCTGCTATTTACACCATTTTCACGTTCGGAAGAACAAAGAGCAGAAGGCTGCCAACAAATCTCAGGAACCAAGCAGTTGCCCTGCACAGCAGCTCAGCCAATTGGAGGACTGAAGCAGACAGGATACCACTTTGCAAACCGGAGCATCTCTATTCTGATGGAGTGCTCTGGCAAAATCTCTGCAGTCAAGACTAAGGAGGAGACACATCAGGATTCCCACTTGTCACTGCTAGAGATCCTCTTTAGGGGACAGTTGCTGAAAGCCCATCTCCTACTCAGTCCTAGCAAGACAGCAGGGACAGATCGATGGCTGGAGTCCTCCTCACAGCCGCATTTGAATTGTAGATGTGCTGCGATGAGAGGGGTCACCCCATGGTCACACACGGACCACTCTTGTGGTCCCGGTTGCGTATTGTTCCCAGTGAGGCCCAAGGCACGGTGAAAAGACAACAGTTATTTATTTGGGGACCAGATTACCACAAATTAATTCTTGGGCTAAGTCTAAAAAAATCCTGTGTAAGAAACTGGTAGGAGGGACCATGGGGATAACGATCACGCATAACCAGCGACATTATTTTAAGGACACGTGCTATATTTAGCCAAACGATAGCACATCCTAGGAGAATGGTATATCATCAGGAAGCCCAGCAACTGCTGGTCTGGTTGTGAAACAATCTTCAAAGTGGAACCATCTTAGCAGGACTGGGAAGATGAACGGCGCTCAGGGGAATTTTATTGGTTACTACACACCAGTCATATCACTCGGCAGAATCCGTTTGTTTTCCCTGTTAGGAGATCTGTTGAAAGCATTACAATAAAAGTTATTTAAGTCACATAGTCTTTAATCTTCCAGCAAAATATTGTGCCCATGCCAGTCATGAATCATATTGTATTGTTACGCCTTTTTATAGTCTGATAATCTGTATTGTGTGTTTATAACCCTTGTATGCTGTATTTTATGGGGGGAAAATTCCTGCAACCAGCAATCTGCAGCCCATGAATTCACCACCTTAACTTCCTTCACTGATGGGGAGTCCTGGAACAAAGGCTCAAGTGCATAGAACTATGGGTACTTCACGCTGGCATGGTAAAGGCTCACTCATTTTCCCCTTTATTCTAACATGATAGCTACCAGTAGGGGATTTAGTTCCTGCTCTAAACTTTTGGAAATGGAGGGGTGGGTAAATCAGATTTATACCAGAAGTTGGTTGGCTGGCTGGCTGGAGGGCTGGTTGGTTGCCTTTGAGAGGAGGTCAGGCTATGTAACCTATGCGAGCCTCCTACCTTTGATACGCCAATCTCTTCCTCCCTGAGCAGAGATTCCTCATAGATGCTACCATATCCTGCTAACCCAGTTTCAATAGAAAAACCAAACAGTGTTGTCCTTGTCCTTGTCTGGAGGAAGGGTCAGTATAACTCTGCAGCTGAGTTGGAGACTCACAGAAAGACCACCTGACTGAGATGCAGTGTCCATCTCTCCTCAGATGGTAGTGAGCTTCTCTAGCTGTCCTGAGCATCCTACAATATCCTGGTTCTTTATGCTGCATTCAGCCTCTGTTTCTGACAATACTTCCAGGTGACAATGACTGTGACTGCATGCCCCTGCTTTTCTTCTTCCTCTGAGGCTGCAGCACAGAGGGCAGTAGGTGTTCTAGATTTTGCATGCTAAGCGGAGAGATCAGACCCACTCAACAGTGCTCTGGAAAGACAGTTACAGAATGGCAGGAATGAGGAGTGGTATCCTGTCTGCACAAGCCAGGACACAAGTCTGTTGGGGAGCTGTCTTGCTTGGCAGCTTTTCATTTCCCTTGAGTTTCTGGCGAACCAAACCCCATTAGTTTCTCCTTTTTCCCTGTCAAATGGTGAGCAAAAGGACCTGGTGTCTTTACACCCAGGGACTTATTCTGGGGATGAGATCCTCTTTTGCATCTGCTTTCTGCTTCCTTGAGACACCACTCCCACATCAAGCATCCTCTTGCACAGCACACAGGTTGATAATTAGCTGTATAGGTACATGGACTGTCCCAGTAGCTACCACATTCTCTCCCACACACTTGTAGCTGCATGAGAACTACCTATTTCTACATTGGCTGAATACTTCTGCATTACAGGAACTCTGCTAAGTATAGGGTGGGTCACCATTAAAAACATACATGAACTCTTAGTCTACTGCACACAACTGTGCTTAACAGCATGGCATGTGAGGTCAATTTGTGGGAAATAGAGCCTCACAAGAGAAACATTGACTACAACTAACAGACGTCAAAACTGAAGAATTGAACAAAGATGACATGAGAACACACTGTGCAAGATTCTTCACACAGCATTGTCAATGCTGACTGGGAGCTCAGAGACGTTGTCATGAACCCAGATCTCTCCTCCTTTCACTTAGCATCTTCCTCCTAGGCTTCTCAGGTTTAGTTATGGCATAAGCATCCTGTCTCCTTGTAACATCATTGCAAAGGGTAAGGAAAGATAGATTATCATTTATTTTCTAACTAAAAGTCAACAAATGTATCTCCAGGAGCACCCTACAAACATGTCTCTAGGAACCCAGGGTGAGGGCTAGAGTACATGCCACTTTGAGATGGCTATGAAACATTGGTGTGCTTGTGGCTATGACATCCTTGAGACCCCTCATATGGGAAGAGTCACACCCCAAATGTTTCAGGGATTTGGTCATATATTGAGTAGGCATGTGAGTGTGAGTGCAGGTATATATGTTGTAGAAGGGACTTGGGAAGATAAGACTTGTAAAGACACAAGGAGATTGGTTCAGGAGCCTTATATGTAAAACTATGTCCATAGCTGTTATAGGAGAGAGTATGTGACCACTGAGCATCAAGACAAAGGAGACCAGTGAGCATTCTCAGTGCTGGTAGCACACAGAGTGGCTGGCACGTTATCGTCATGTCACCTTTATTTTGTCCTTTGACCAGCTCTAAAAGAGAGTCAGGGGTACACACTTGAACTGAGGGAAATATCTAGGCTTTTGTGCTTATTTACTTTTATTTTCTCTATTCTTGAGAATTTCATACATACATACATACATACATACATACATACATACATACATACATGCATACGCAGAATGAGCTAATATTGTCTATACCCTTCATTTTTTCCTGAAGGCTACCCCTATATGTGCACCACTGCCATGTCACCTCAACTTCGTATCTTCTTCTTTTCTATCTGACAACCCACAGTGCTATTTCTTCTCTGTGGCTATGATAAATAGCATGTCTAAAAACAAATTATGTAAGGAAGAGTTTATTTTGGCTTACAGTTCATGAGGGAAAGTTCATAATGTCAGGGGAAGGATGTGGCTAGAACAAGAAACCAAGTGATCATATCTCAACCACACTCAGGAAGCAGAGAGCAAACTGGAAGTAGTGAAAGGCTATAAATGTTCAATGTCCACCTCTAATGATATACACCTCCACCAAAGACCCACATAATGAATGCTCCATAACCTTCCTCAAACAGAGCCACCGGCTGGGTACCAGTTGAATTCATGAGTCTGTGAGGGACGTTTCTCTCTCAACTACCCCTCACACTAAATCAATTGGGTTCTTTTATGATTTAGATGGAAGTTCACATGCTTCCCCTCTCACCCAATTTCCTAACTCTCCCTCCAACTTCTACTGATTATACCTGGATAAGTGACATTTACTTGATCTATTATTCTTTGAAAATCACATTATTATTTTCATAAAATGATAATCTGCAACAGTAAAACTTTCAAAGGGTGAAATGTAAAAAGTTGAATAATTTTTAAAGTATCTGAAATGAAACCAGTTACTTTCAACATTTTGGAAGAATTTGTGAGATGCATCTTTTGTAGGTGGAGTTTTCCCTCCTGGCAGCCACTTCCCAAATAGCCACACAGAGTCTTATTATTACTTATAAATGATTGGCTGATAGCTCAGGCTTGTTACTAGCTCTTACATTTAAATTAACCCATTTCTCATCTAACCCCTGTCTCATTTTTACATGTTCTGCTGGCATTTCCTCTGATTCCACCCCTCTTTTTTTCCCAGGCCTTCATTTGGTGATCTTACTTATACTTCCTGCCTGCCTACTAGCCAATCAGCTTTTTATCAACAACGAGAGTAGCACATTTTTATAGTGTGCAGGATTAAGACTAGACAGTTAAAGTTACAGTTCTTCCAAATCTTGGCAAAAGGTATATTAGGTACAAAAGTTTGGAATCTTCAGTAAAGGACAGTTATTGGAGTAATCTCTATAAATTTGTCAATTGTTTATGGACTAGACATTGAGAATGTATTTCTTAATTGATAATTGTTCTTGCTGTGTGTAGTTTCATTTTTGTTAGGTTATTACCTTTCCTGCTTTTTGGAAAATACTTGATAATAATTATTATTATATATAGTTTTACTATGTTAGAGTTAGAACCTTTCCTTCTTAACCAGACAAAAAGGGGGAAATGTTACAGGAATTCTGTTAGTGGTCTGCTATCCAACTGAAAAGAGTGTTTTAGTCTGAGAGGTAGGGATCACACTAGGGATGGATAGGATGAGTGCAAGAGGCAGAGTAGAAATGAGCCAGGAAGCAAATGTCTTGTGGAATGTCTTCACAGTAGCTTGGATCCATCTCAGGTTTTCCTTTTCCATTAATATTTGTGTATGGGGTTTGTTTATCAATAAATGGCAAAATAGTCATTATCCATCTCTATCATTTGTATGACTGTAAATGGAGATTGACTTATTCAATGAGCAAATATTTGGTGATCACCCACTGAGTGCTAAACCCAGGGCAAGGTACTGGGACTACAATGCTGAATAAAACCAGTTAGCCTAGGTGGCTTATAAGGTTGTGTTCTAGAGGAACATAAATCCAAATGAGTCTAAACCACAGCAATCACTGCACACTGGATGAAGATATGTGAAGGAAGGAAAGACTTCCCCAGGGCAATGTGAACTGATAACATCTAACCCAGCCTCAAAGTCTGAAGGATGACTGGAAGTTAACTGGGTCAGGGAGACTAGAGCTTTTAAGGGATCAAGAGAAATACTCACCGAGCATACAGGGAGGATGCCAGGGGAGGCTGGAGAAAAGTCTGTAAGTCCAGTGGACCCTGAGTGAGAGGACAAGGAGTATTTAATGAGGCTGGAAAATTCAACTGATGTTGTTATTATGATCTTCAATCTTAGAGCATAGAAATCTGTGGAAATATTTAGGTAAAGGGGGAAGAGACAACGGTAGCTGCTGGGAAGGAGTAAGGTGGTACAAGGCAGAGATAACTACAGGCACTTAGGAGGTGATGCTGGTAGAGACTTGGAGAAGGGGTAAAACAGACCCTATGTGTGCAGCATGAACTCCGGGGTTGGATACTGGCAGAGAATGAATATGTGGAGTGGACCAGAACAACCAGAACATATCTCTCTGTAGAGCCATGAACAAATAGATTTTAGAGATTAGTGGTCAACTTCTAGTCTCAGACATTGGAAAATCATGAAGGGGATCTCAAGCTCTGGCTTGGGCTTCAGGCTGAAATGCAACCCTTCTACACAGTGACAGTGCTTAGTGCCAATTAGAAAGAATCAGGGAGAGTGCTTGGGAATGGACTGTGATCAAGGAGATCCTGGGAGGGTCCCAATGGAAGATAATGGAGAGAGGGTGTGATGGATATCCTGAGAATTGCTGGAGGTCAGAGATGAACATTCCTTCACATTTAGTGATATGGCAGTGTCCATGCGCCTGTTGATACTGTGCCATGAGGTCGAGGAGCTGAAATTAGACTGGTATTTGCTGAAAGAGTGATGATGCAATGGGCTTATTTTCTCCTGGTCCTTTGTGTCCCACCTGTCCTCTGCACAGCTCTAAATTGTAGAACAGGTCGTGTCAGCCCTCTGCTCCATACACTATAGTGGTATCTGTCCCCAAGAAGAAAGACCAAGGACCTTTTTTCTGCTTACTAATCCCACAAGAAGTTATCACTGAAACCTGAGATCTTCATTGTTCCCCTTTCTATATTCCTGAATCCACTGCTCCAGCCTCCTGGTTCTCTGTCTCTGTTGGTAATGCTGGAGATGCTCCCACTTGCCCTGTGCTTTGTCGGCCCACATTCCTATTTCCCAGGGAACAGAGCATACCCCCCTCCTGCTTCAGGCTCGTCCCAGTTCTCAACATCCCAATAAGTTCTCCTTGGCCACCCTCCCCAGCCACAGCCTCCACCTTCTTGTATTGCTGGTTTGCCTTGCTGTTTGCTGCAGGGAGAACCTCTTTCTGATGTGTGTATGTATGTATACATATATTCATATATACAGATAGATAGACAGATAGATAAAATCATTTGCTCATTCTGATCATGTGTTTAGGGATTATCTTTCTAACTAAAATATAAGCTCCTGAAGGGCAAGAATTTTATGGGTAACTTCCAAAAGCTTGATGTGCACACAGGAAATAATGAAATAAATCATGGTTTGATGGCTCTCCAATGTTGAGGCAAGAGTGTTCATCTTAGCTGGGATTGTTTAAAGCCATAGGTTCATGCAACTTGTCTAAAGATATTTGAGAAAAACACAAATATAAAATGTTTTCAGCTAAAAGGATTAAACTTGGAGTTAGTAGTTGCACAAAGGCACAAAAATGTTTCATTGAGGGTTATGACAATGAAACATTGATGAGAACTTTACCATCGGGAGACTATTTAAATCGTTGTTTAGGGACACAAGGAAAATGTTAGGTAACCATGAAAAAGCACAATTCCTTGAACCAAGATTATGGCAGTTAAAATTTTAAGAAGAGGTTTGTGGGCATTTTCACATAGTCATACATATAATATGTGATATCACACAGTCCATATGTTTCATACTATGGAAGTGCATGTGTTGCAGAATATTTGTTTATACTTTGGAGATGTGTCTTTGTCAAGGTGCCTTCTGATTGACTTAATAAAGAGTTGAGTGGCCAATAGCTAGGCAGGACTTCCAGGGACAGAGAGGACTCTGGGAAGAGGAAAGGCCGAGACACCAATGAGATACTGATGGAGTCAGACATACAGAATAAAAGAAAAGTAAAAAGCCATAAGGCAAAATGTAGATTTAATAGAAACAAGTTAATTTAAGTTATAAGACATAGTGGGACAACCCTAAACTAAAGTTGAGCTTTCATAATTAATAATAAGTCTCTGTGTTGTTATCTGTGAGCTGGTGATTCCAATGAAAAAGTAAACTACATACATACATCTGTAACTTACATAATTTAATTAATTTGTAATATAGAGGTTCTGTTGAAATAGGTACAAATAGGGCCTCCAAGATGGTTCAGTGGGTAAAAGTTTTGCCCACAAGCCTTGTGATCTGAGTTCAATTCCTAGTACGTATTTAAAAGAACACTCAGTACAATGGCACCCATATCAGATCTAAGCATTCCTGCTGTGAGATGGCAGGCAGAGAGAGGAGAACCACCTGGAGAGCTCACAGTACACTGAGTGTGGAGTATGAGAATGGGAAAAATAGCAAGGAAAACTATGCCTCATCAAGGGGAGGAAAGACCCCAGTGTTGTGGGATATCTGTACATCATGTGAAGGTACATTGCTGTTATTTGTGTAATAAAAAGCTGGACAGCCAATAGTTAGGCAAAAGGTATAGGCAGGACTTCTGGGCAGAGAGAGAGAGACAGAGAGAGAGAGAGAGAGACAGAGAGAGAGAGAGAGAGAGAGAGACTGAGAAGAGGAATCTAGGCACAAGATTTTGCCAGAAGACTCAGAGCAAGTTGCATGTACCATACTAAGAAGATGTAACTGAGCCATGTGGCAGAACATAGATTAAAAAAATATGGGTTAGTTAAGTTATAAGAGCTAGTTGGGAAAAAACCTAAGTTAACACCAAGCTTTCACGGTTAATAAGTCTCTGGGTCATTATTTTCAGGCTGGGGTTCTTGATGAGAAAATACTATTACATCCCAGTCCTGAATGTTGTCCTCTGATGTCTACATACATGCCCACAACACGCACACACACACACACACACACACACACACAGAGAGAGAGAGAGAGAGAGAGGGGGGGGTGGAGGGAGGGAGAGAGATTAGTGTTGGGGTTGAGTACAGGTTGTGGGAAGGGGAAGCCCACCTCTAAACTAACCCCTAGACTTCTGTCACAAATAGATGGCAAGAGGGCTTGAGATCTGCCGAGCAGAGGCCCTACTGGTAAAATGTGCTTGAATCAGGAGATTCAGATTTCAATTTGGACATGACAAGTTCCAAATGTCTAGTAGATGTGTGCTGTGTTTTGTACCCCAGGAAGATGTCTGAAGATGTAATTTGGTAGGTTGAGATCATTCAATGAGGGCTGACCCTAATCTGATCTCGTGGATGCTCTCATACAGAGAGGTGGAGACCCACAGAGGAAGGAGAGGGGAGGCCACATGATGATCGATGAGGAGACCGAACCAGGCACCTGCAGACACAGGGCTGCAAGTGACTCCAGGAGCCACAGAGAGGCACAAAAGAAATTTTCAGTAGAGCCCCACTGACACATTTACTTTGAACTGCCTGTCACCTCACTATAAGGTCATGTTTGTTTTGCTGTTTAGCTAACTAGTTTGTGGCCACTTGTTAAAGCAGCCTTGAGACCCCACATAGTGTCTAAGAGTGAATATCAAGATATACATCCACACTTAGTCTCAAGGTCAGCAGACAGCTGTGGGACAGAGATTCAAGCGTTTCTCTGTTACTCGGTTTAAAGGCACTGCTCTAAGTCATGAGAGGGAGGATGTGGTAGTTTGAATGTAATTGGCCCCCATAATTTCATATGGAGTGGCACTATTAGGAGGTGTGCCTTTCACACTGGCATGTTCCCCATTGTGACGATAACAGACTGAACCTCTGAAACTGGAAACGAGTCACCCCAATTAGATGTTTTCATTTTTAAGAGCTGCTGTAGTCATGTGTCTCTTCACAGCAATAGAAGCCCTAACTGCGACATGGGTAGTGGTGACAGAGAGCTGACTCCCTGTTTTTCAGCATGGGAAGGTTGTCAGGCCAAGCAAGAGTGGATAAGTATTTTGATGAGTTTTGTTGTAAAAGGCAAAAAAGCAATAGGCATCTGGGTGAGTGGATAAGAAAAGATCATTTGCCTCTTTGTTTTTGGTGGGGAAACAATGGTGTGTCTGCATGTTTGGTGGGGAAACAATGGTGTGTCTGCATGTTTGGTGGGGAAACAATGGTGTGTCTGCATGTTTGGTGGGGAAACAATGGTGTGTCTGCATGTTTGGTGGGGAAACAATGGTGTGTCTGCATGTTTGGTGGGGAAACAATGGTGTGTCTGCATGTTTGGAGTATGATGTCGAAGAGTGGACAGGTACTGGAGTTTTGTTTTGGGTTCATGAAGGAGCCTGAATCAAGCTCAATAGCACAGGACATGGCTTAGATGAGGCATCGAGTCTTTGTCCGCACAGTCTGGACTCAGGCTGGTGGGTGAGTGCCTGTCTGTGCAAGTTCTCCCGTGGCTTTGGTGTTCTCGGTGGAATGAGAAACAAGGTCAGCAGCTCCGATATGGAGAGAATGGGGGAGGAGGTGTTGAAAGTTTGCAGAATGAGGAAGGTGTGAAATAATTGTCTAGAAGACTTAATTTGCCTTTTAGTTCATGTGCAAAAGATTTTTTTTAATTATATGAAATTGAAAATAGAGAAAAGTATACAAGCATTTTAATAAACACTCATGCAATATAATAAGCATTAACAAATGCTAAAACTTTGTCATGTTTGCCCGTTCTATTTTAAGCGGTAAAACATTAAAAATGAAATTGAGTTATCAGAATTTAATGTTAATTACTTCTCTATTCAACCCCTGAACCAGATCAGGACTCTCAGAAGCCTTAACTCTTAACTGCCTTCTTTTGTCTCTGCTCTTTCTGGGTTCACATTGCAGCTGGCACTTGTGTGCTACCCTGCCAGCTTTAGTATTCTTCATTTTTAATTTTTATAAACTTTATCATATGAAATATTCAAATAAAATATCAGACAGCAAAATTAAGTAGACCCTTTTATTAAAGGGAATATAAAACTAATTGTTTTTCTAGTTCTAATTCACTCATGGATATTTTGGGTTTTTTGTGGTGAACATGTATGTAAAATATATTCAGTACTAAAGTGTTAAACGTAATATGAAACTCCACAGCTTCCATTCCAAATACCAACCCTGCTCGGCAAGTTGCATGGATTTGGAGTTAGTTTTGATATCCTTATTTCCCACAGTCAATACTTGAGTAGATTTGCCTGGAGGCTGTTCGACTCGCTTCCTGTGTGTGCAGCTCTTTATTGCTTCCATTCAACGTCATTCTGCTTGGAATTTATCTCACAGGAATTCTTTAAGCAAGTTGGTGCTTCCTGGCATCTTGGAAGCCTTTGTACCAGTGAAATGTCCTAAAATGACATTTTAGGTGGATGTAGAATCTCAAGATTTAGGACTTTTGTATGAGCACTTACATTTTTCCATTTTCTTTTGGTGCATATTGCAACTTAGCATCCTTTATGTGTCTGTCTTGCTTTGATGATTATCTACTGACTGTAAACTTCATCTGCCTTTCTCTTTCTTTCCTTCCTCTCAGATGGCCTTCCTTCTCTTTGTCTTCTGAAACATTCTCATAATTTTTCCTTTCCTTTTTTCTTCCTTTTCCTAACAAAGATTGAGTGCCTTCTGAGGAGGGCATAGGAAAAGAAACAGGAAGACACGCTTCATTCTTCTTTCAATTATGTGTGCCACTAAAAATGGTGGCAGTAATTAACACAGAAAGAAGAAAAAATTTCTCTGGACATGTGTCACTTACAGCCATGGATAGATCTCAATGTCACTGTTGTGGATATTTGAGGGAAGACTCATAGGTGCCAGACGTTGTGCTGGGCACCTTGTAAAGGTGATATGTGAGACAAATACATCTATTTTTTATTTTATTTTTTAAATTAGTCACAAGCTTGCTTCACATGTCAATCCCAGATCCCTCTCCCTCCCCTCCTCCCCACCCCAACCAACCCCCCAGTCCTCACCCCATCCCCCCTCTGCGCCCCAGGGAGGGTGAGGCCTAGGCCCTCCCCCGTGTGTCCAGACTGAGCAAGCATCCTCCATGTGGAATGGGCTCCTAAAGCCCATTTGTATGCCAGGGATAAATACTGGTCTACTACCCGAGACCCCATAGATAGTTGAGGCCTCCTCACTGACAACCATGTTCAAGGGGTCTGGATCAGTCTCATGCTGGCCACTTAGCCATCAGTCTGGGGTCCCTGATCTCCCCCTTGTTCAGGTCAGCTGTTTCTGTGGGTTTCACCAGGCTGGTCATGATCCCATTGGTCATCACTCGTCCCTCTCTGCAACTGGTTTCCAGGAGTTCAGTTCAGTGTTTACCTGTGGGTGTCTGCCTCTGCTTCTAATCAACCACTGGATGAAGGTTCTAGGATGGCATATAAGGTAGTCACCAATCTCATTATCGCAGAAGGGTATTTAGGGTAGCCTCTCCACTATTGCTTAGATTTCCAGTTGGTGTCATCCTTGTAGATCTCTGGAAATCTCCCTAGTGCCAGATTTCTCTTTAAACCTATAATGGCTTCTTCTGTTATATCTCTTATCTTGCTCTCCTCTATCCTTCCCCTGACTCAACCTTCCTGCTCCCCTATGTCCTCCTCTCTGCTCCTCTTCTTCCCCTCTCTTACTCCCATCTCTATCTCCCCTCCCCCATGCTCCCAATTTGCTCAGGAGATCCTGTAAGATATCCCTTCTCCTGGGTACCATGCATGTGTCTCTTAAGGTCCTCCCTGTTTCCCAGACTCTCTAGCGGTAGGATTGTAGGCTGGCAACCCCTGCTTCATGTCTAAAATTCATATATGAGTGAGCATATACCATGTTTGTCTTTTTGTGACTGGGTTACCTCACTCAGGATGGTTTCTTCTAGTGTCATCCATTTGCCTGCAAATTTCAAGATTCCATTGCTTTTTTTCTGCTGAGTAGTACGCCATTGTATAAATGTACCACATTTTCTCCATCCACTCTTCAGTTGAGGGGCATCTAGTTTGCTTCCAGGTTCTGGCTATTACAAATATAGCTGCTATGAACATAGGTGAACAGATGTCCTAATTGTATGAATGTACATCTTTTGGGTATATGCCTAGGAGTGGAATTGCTGGATCTTGTGGTAGACTCTTTCCCATTTTCCCGAGGAATCTCCACAGTGATTTCCAAAGTGGCCGTACAAGTTGGCACTACCACCCTCCAGTTGAGAGTTGAGAGACATTCCGGTCTTGCTCCTACACCCTCTGGTTGAAAGGAAATGGAGAGACCACACCGATACCCACAGGAAGAAGAGATGGGAAGACGACAGCATATGAACATATCCAACAACAGAAAGACTTATATAACACCACCAGAGTCTAGGGACTCTACACCAGCAAGACCTGAACATCCCAATGCAGATGAACCAGAAAAGAATGACCTTAAAAACAACTTCATGAAAATGATAGAGGCCCTCAAAGAGGATATGAGAAAATCCCTTAAAGAAATGGAAGAAAAGACAAACCGAAAAATGCAAGAAATCAACAAATATTTTAACGAAAGCCAAGAAAATGCAAGTAAACAGCTGAAGGAAACAATTCAAACAGTTCAAGACCTGAAAACTGAAATCGAGACAATAAAAAAAAACACAAACTGAGGGAATGCTGGAGATAGAAAAGCTGAGTAAACAATCAGGAACCACAGATGCAAACATAACCAACAGAATACAAGAGATGGAAGACAGAATCTCAGACGCTGAAGATAAATTAGAGGAAATAGATTCCGCAACCAAAGAAAATCTTAAGTCCAACAAATCCTTAACACAAAATATCTAGGAAATATGGGACACCATGAAAAGACCAAACCTATATATATAATAGGTATAGAAGAAGGTGAAGAAACCCAGCTCAAAGGTACAGAAAGCATATTCAACAAAATCATATAAGAAAATTTTCCCAACCTGAAGAGGGACACACCCACAAAAGTACAAGAAGCTTACAGAACACCAAATATAGTGGACCAAAAAAAAAAAAAAAAAAAAAAGTCCCCTCGTCACATAATAATCAAAACACCAAACATACGTGATAAAGAAAGAATATTTGGAGTAGTGAAGGACAAATACATTTCTAATCTTACAAATGACATTCGTGTAACTCAAGAGGAGAACAAGGATAGAATGGAAATAAATGAATTAGGGTCTCCCAGGGATGAACAGTTTTGTGAGTGTGCTGGGAGAGCGTGGAAGAGACCTGAGAGTTTCCTCTCTGTAGCTCAGCTGGTCAGAACCTCTTCCCTTTGCAGTTGCTCTGTAACAGTTGTTTTTCTAGCAGTCTGCTCCCATAACCTTCCAGAGGATGCTCTTGCTAGTCTTACCTTCCCCAAACACGAAATTCGTTTGCTTCTAGAGTTGCATGAGCCTCTCCTCTCCCTCCTGGAGGGCATGTTTCAATTCCATGGAGATTACTTTGCAGCAACCTCTTGGAGCCATGTGCAGAGAGCCACAAGGGTTTATCATCTTGGCTCATTTCTCCACAGGGAAGCAGTGAGTTTGTGATTGGAAATGTCTCTGGATTTTAACCCAAGCCAAGTATGTGGAGTTTCTAGAGTAACTTCACTAAATGTGTTCATTCTTATTACAATGAGCCTGATATTTTTATCTAGATGAAAAGTCCAAGCAGCTACGGCACTCCCCAGACTGTTCTCTACCCTTCTGGACCATTCTCCTATTTTATTTCTTTCCGCAGATCTCTTTCTAATTTGTTTGTTTCTGTCCTTCCTGTCTCTTCTGTTTCTCTTTGCTTTGGTTTCCTAGAACATGGCCCCTGGAAGGGGGAAAACAGATGGAGTTTGTCGTGTGTTTCCTGCTTCCTAAGCTCTGCTCTTCCAACCCCAGGCTTCTTTTTCTCAGCCTCCTTGATGGGCCATAGCTGACCTCCCTTCCTGACTTTTCCTATGCCTGGAAAGAAATCTTTCACTCTTTCTCGGCCATTCATTCACTTACCCTTCATGCGTAGACTGTTTCCAAAAGGGATTAGGAGCAGATTCATATTTACCTTTCCCCTCTTGCCCCTACTGTCCTAATCATTTCCCTTTGGTAGGGCAATGTCAAGATAATTAAAGAGGATTTTGGTAAAATCGCCTTCTACAAAACAGAACTCCTGTATATTCAATGAGATTGTTTGAGAAATAACTCATCGTGTGGCTCAGCTGTTTCAGGGTTCAGATCCAATTTGACTATCCATCCAAAAGTTGGGATTTTTAATAAAAGCTTTACAAACCACTTGGGTATTCAAAAGTTTAATACATAACAAACAATGAGAATCATACTTGGAAATATGGAGAGTAAAGAGGCTACAAATATTTATGTTCATACATAATCTCAATTCCCCGGGACTTGGTATTGAAATTTGAGAAACACATTTTAAATTCCATTAAGCACATCATATTTACCCTTGTAGCTGTTGTCAGAGCAGGATTTGGAGAAAATTTGAATTTCTCCATACTGTATTTCATGTACTTTCCTGGCTTCTTGATCAGTTGAAAAGTCTGACATGATTCCCTAGCTCCTACAGAAGGAGGAACCCGAGTTGTTTCTTTGCTTTATAATAGGTTGTATGGCTGCAGAAGGAAGCCAGAGAAGTCAGTTTGTTCTCTGCCCCGAACATAGCATGTATGGTAATTTGGTGAGTGATTGGCTCACCTTCCTGGGCTCAGCTCTCACTCTTATAAAATTGAAATAATAGAGCCTGGCATATTGGCGCATGCCTGTAATCCTGATAGGAGGGAAGGGAGTGAAGCAGGACAGCATGAGTTCAAGGCCAACCTCAGCCTCATAGTAAGATGCTGGAGACCCTGTCTTAAAAACAAAACAAACTGAAATAAAGACACCTTCTGGAGGTTTTGTTGTGACGACTTTGTGACGATGTGTCCGAAAATGCCTGTTACTTTGTGAAGTTCTGAAACACTGCATTTCACTATCTGCCTCTCAAATAATTAGTAAGGACCAAATAGTAGTAGAGGGAGACAGGTGGGCAATTAGGTAAGTCTAGTGAATTTACATATGCCAAGAGGTTTGACTGGGTGCAGAGCTGCATGGAAAAGATCACTACAGTCCTTCGGTCCCTCATAAACATCATGGACCGCTTTGGGCGTGGTACCCAGGTTCTGTTCATTTACTATTTTTTTAGCATCTATTGATTGACAATTATTATAGGTTAGACACTATTCTAGCCAGAGAAAACACCCCAGCCCCAATAGTATTTTCTAGTGGAGAATGGCAAGGAGAATAGAATACCAGAGTGTGTGAGAACTCTAAAGTGGCCTTCTCAAAGATCCTTTGCCTGAAGCCTGAGAACAGCAGAGCCCTGACTGCAAGGAGACGGGCACTGCCATGGCTCCAGGTCCTCAGATCTGGCTCCTCTTGGGGATCTGGAATCACTGGGTCAGTAAGAACCCTAATGGCTGGTTGTGGTTCGTGACTCTGCATCTGGACATGGGTTTCCTTACCCTCTCTGGAGCCTTGTGTCCCTGCTGTGCTGAGTAGCAGCAGAGTAAAATTTTCTTTGTTTATTTGTTTGTTTTTAAATTTTAAAACAATCTTTTCTAATTTTACATACCAATCTCAGTTCCTCCTGCTCCCCCCACATTACCCCTACCCCATTCATTCCTCAGAGAGGGTAGGGCTTCCATGGGGTGTCAACAAAGTCTGGCACATCACTTTGAGGCAAGATCTCTCATGGCATACAACTCTGCTGAGACTGTCTGACACTCTCCCTGAAGTTGTTGCTCAGTGCTCAGCCTGGAGAGGAGCAGCAGGTCACTGACAGAACACAGTAAGAAAGTCTGGTCAAGTCATGGTCACCAAGAAGACTTGGGAGGCTTTCTGGCATGTCCTTGTATTGCATACACAAGGCTAATCACAGAGTACCTGAAAGTTCTTTTAGGGGTTCAAATTTGCAACAGGCAAATATGCCATGTGAGCTATAGCTTCTGGAAAATAACAATAGCAACAACAAAAGACTCACAAAAACAGAACAAGCAAACAAAATCTACAATTGTCTTCATGATCTTACAAGGCCAGTGGGTGACTGGAACTTCACAATTGTGAAGGGATGTAATGTTGACAATCCAGAGCCAAAATTAGCTTGAGCGATGTTTAGTCCTCTTCCTAGTGCTTCGTGGCCCACCTCTGTGGCTCATCAAACATCCCTGTGACCCACAGGCAAAACCTTTTGAGTGTATTAACACAACACTAGCTTCCACCAAGCCAAGAGCTAAAAATGTTGTCTTATAACATCTGAGGCTTATAGTAGAAATTTCCTCAATTTGCTGTGACCCATCTACCCTACCTGGCTGTTTCCACTGATGTATTCAAAACATGTATGACTTCCTTTTGTCCTGTAACTCCAAAACCTCATGAATTATTTTCACCTTTAAGCATGTTATTTGGGACAACCCAGGTCCAGATTCTCAGGCCAGGGTTACTCACTTAGCTCTAGAATAAATTATCTTAGTCCTTTGAAGTAAGGCTGTTTTGCACCTATGGTGGTGACATTTGCCTCTTTTGTCATTTTTCCTCAAACCATTTACAACTGAGGTGTTGCTGGAGGTTCTTTGTCTCTCCAGGTCCCGCCGCCCTTCTCAGCCCCAAATAAGCACACAAAGATGTCTAGGGCTTCTTTTAAGCAAAGAACCTCCACCAACAAAATGGCACCCATTATGTTATGTCAGGTTCCGCAGCTGCCTTTCTCTGGGGAGATGCTTCTCTTCTTATGGTCTGCTGCTTTATTCTGGCTAGCTTTCATTGGATGGAAAAATCACACCACTGACATTGGAACAAATTGCAGCCATGTGATTATTTTTGTGACACTTTTCTAGAAATCTTATGGACTCAGAAGTCCAGAAAATATCCTGAATCCTTTCTGCACCTGCCTCCTTCTGTTCCGGACTTCTGCAGAATGGAACTCCACACATCCAGCACATCCAGGGGACAAGCTCAATAAACCACGTGGGGGTCTTGTGTACCTCAGGTCTTCTTCATCTACTTTCATCCTCCTCTCAGTTACTCTAAGCACCGTAAAGCATTATTCTGTCAGGACTGGGCATATAGCTCGCTGGTGCTGCAGTAAATGAAAATCTGTCAGCTGCCCTCTCTAACTTGGTATCTTTCCCCTCTTAGACTCTAATCCTAGCTCCTACATTTCCTGAAATTCTAGAATGCTTTTAGCTACAAAATAAATTTTTCTAAGCAACATCTGCTAATACACACCATAAGAAGGTCACGGAAGGCTCGTTTCAGGACCTCATTCAGTGTGCAAGCCTCTCCACCTTTCCCTACTCTGGCATCCTCAGTGCTAAATGTGACTCCAGAGTAGTTCTTATAGAACAAGGCAATAGACATCTATAGAAGGTGGCCCTGGGAGTAAGAATGGAGGGTATTTGCATATGGGTAGGATACAACTCTCCCATCATCACAGCACACCGCAATGGCCAGGCTGACTCACACAATGTTTTTTTTGTTTTGTTTTGTTTTGTTTTGTTTTTTGTTTTTTGTTTTTTGTAAGGGTTCTCTAGAGAAACAGAATAGGGTGAATGAAACATATAGATATAATAAATAATGTATAATTGATTAAATCCACTTACATTGAAATGATAAGTTACAAATTTAAATACAGGAATAACTTAATGAAGGACAGTTTATTTTGGACCACTGTTACAGAAGGGTTTCAAGTCCCCCATGGAGGGAAAGCTCTGGTGTTTGGAGGGTAAGGTGATAGCATTCTTACACAGTGAGGACCAGGAGTATAAGAAGGTAGGTCAAAGCAAGAAACAGATGTAATCTCCAAAGCCCTTTCTTAGGATCTGTTTCCACCAGCCAGCCCTCATTTCCATTAGCCAGCCCTCATATCCTGGAGGTTTCATCCATGCCCAGCAGCAGCTGGAGACCAAATGTTCACATGCATGGCCTGTGGGGGCATTTCAGATTCAAACCATAGCAGGCAGAATGGCTAGAAACTGAGAGGGTGGCTGATTCTGTATGTCGATGCCCTCATTAGCACGTAGGCATGACCTTTCTGTTTCCCATTAGAGGATTTAGTGGAGGTTATCATCACCTTCTTCCTAGACTTAGTGATAACAAGAGCTTGTCTTTCTACTCCCCAACCTTCTGATGCCATCTACGACAAAGATCAGGGAGTTCTTAGGCAATTACGCATTTATTTTGTATGAATACTGGGAAACAAACATGAAAAAGAAAATCTTTTGGGTCAAATCTCTTAGCTGTCAAGTAAGTTATCATTGTGATATGGTACTATCAAACCACAGCCACACACATGTTTATATATGTTAGTTCTACTTCTGGCTTTCCCCAGCTGATGTCTCTGGCTAGGTCAAAGGTCTCCCTTGGAGATGAGGAAGGCATGATAGTCAAGGGGAACACATGAAAGCAAGAAGAATCTTTCTTCAACAGTGACTGTGAGTGTCTGAAGTTTTGATGACTATAGGACCAAGTAAGGCACACATGTAAGGCACACATCTACCACCTGCCCTGATTTGGGGACCACATGTTAAAATATCCCAGCTCACTCCAAATAGTTAGCACTCTGATCCATCTCCAAAATCCTATGAGTAAGTAAAACATTACTTTGTCAACTTATTAATAGTCCAGACAATGTCTTGGGCCATGGATTATCTTTGGAGGAGGGAAAGCAACATGAAGAAAATGGTCTGGGGGGAGGATGCTAGGGAGGAAATGTCAGGAAACTGACAGGAGGTGATACAATGTGGAGACCTAGGAATGGTCCTTAAACTTGGAGGCACAGCTCAGGCTCTTCAAATAGGAGGATTATAGTGGCACCTAGCTTTGCCAGTGATCTTTCAGTGGTGGTGGCCACATCCTAGCAGTGTGGCTTCAGGTGTGTTGACATGACCCCTTATAAGGAAGATGAGAGTCTGGCCTGCTCTCTTGGGTTGTAGTCAGAGCATGGGAAGGGCAGAGACTGCGTCTTTGGGAGCAGGAAGAACATGGTGGTTACTATTATCTGTGTAAGTTCTTCCCTAACAAATACCTGTTTATCATTTATGTTGTTTCTTATGGACTCATTTAAACTGCACCTTCAGAGGGATGAGGTGAGTTATTCATCCAAGTGTGGTAAAGGTAGTGGTGGCAATGGAGGCCTGAGTGATGGACCTGGGATGCGTGGATTAGGACAACCCAGTGTTGTTACTAAAGGTGACCTGCATGAGGGCTCATTAAAATCACCCTCAGAAACACATCCTCCAACTGTCATTTCTGCCAGCTCTCTCTGGAAGAGTGTGCATGGAAACCAGGGCTGGCACAATGCAATCATTTTTGTTGTTGTTTGCATATTTCCATCTGAAATCACACATAACTTCTGAAGAATCTATAAAGCACCCTGCCTTGTCTATTGCTTGTGTGGCATCTGCTTTGGGTTGTAAGAATGGATGTTGTCTAATTACATGGAGGAGTGCTGGGTGAGGGATATACTAAGTGTGCATTAAATAGACAACTTTAAATAATGGCACTTGCACTAAGAAGTGTATTCTCTGGCAAGCAGCTAATTTATAATGGTCATAGATAAATGCATTAGTGTGTGAAATGCTTGTCCTTATTGATTGATCTGAAGGAGCAATACTGCATTTTTGAGTGTCTTCTTTATTCATCCTGATTTCCATCTTTTCATAAAGTTGCCCATATTTTATATTTACTGACATTTGCTGCACTTAAATGTCGGAAAATGAAAGCAATTTGATGATAAGAAAAAAAATCAACATTAATAAGACTCAGGCCTCAGTTTCAGGTACCAGGTAAAGAGAAAGAGGCTGAATCCTCGTTGATTTTTCTCCTTCCCTTCTGTCTGGCTGCTCACTGTTCCTTTAACACATGTGGACCGGAGGTAGAGCAAATGAGATTAAATGACCAAATTTACTGCATTCTTAGTGCATAAACCACTACCCTCGATCTTTCTGAGCCAATTTAATTTTTACCTTTATTCTCATCCTAATGCAATGTCTTAGTTCATTGGGCTTTTTGGATGTGCAGAAGCAAAGATAATGTGTTACACTACATTCATTTAATGTTTCGTCGGCCTTCTTTGGTGTATCTACCTTTCGGTTATTTAAAGACATTTCATCCTTATCACTTCAGCAGTGAAATGTAGATTCATTAAATTACCATGCTGGGTGGTTCCCAGAGCATCGTGATTGAAGACGCAGCTCAGCCCTGTCACCCACATGCTTCCAAGGCCGTCTGCCTGACAGGTGCCTCCCAACACCATGGTGGAAAATTTCTGTTCAGAAGAACAGTGTGCTTATAGTCATAACCCTGGAAAGTGTCCAGGACACTGAAGTTACCTGGACTCCTTATAGACTCAAGAAAGGACAAGAATACTCCAATATGCACAGGAATTTGTTTATTAAGCAAAAGATATTTATTCTCAGTAATGAAACAGTGGCAAATTTTGCATGTGTGTGCAGCTCTGTGTGTTTAAACACCCCTTTACAGGTGTCCTCTGAGTAGTTGGATCTCCAGTGTTGAATGTATCACGAAGGATACAACCATGTAAACAGTATCAATAACCCTCTTGAAATAAGTTTGTGCCAACTCCATACTCACCAAAGCTGGCCCCCATTTCCCCTCATTAACAACCAGTGTCTGCCAGAAAGGAAGCTCCCTTGTTTCAAGAACAGGGTGAATTGCTTGTCACTAATCTAAGATGGTGGAGTAGACTCGTCCTCTTTGCTCACCAGATACATCTGGCTGAACAATTTGTTGGCTACTGTGTAGGAAGAGACCGAGAGCCACTCATCCTGGGTCATTTATTTCATTGTGACATATTGCACAGTGCAGGAGAGGACATTTATTGTGCAGAGAAGTCCAGCAGTTCACATTCAGTAAAAACAAGTGTGTCCAGCTATAAATGACAATGCGGGGCCCTATTTATCAGACATTAAATTAGCAGACCTGTAAATCAGGGGATCTGATTGGTTTAAAAGGGCAGTGGAAGCCAACCAAGCACACCTTTCTACTGAATGTAATGGGTGAAATACATCTTCAGATGTGAGATGTGGGGGCCCCTGGCTCTGCTCCAATCTGGCCTGCTGGAGAAAGAAGCAGTTGGTTTGGGGTTCTCTGCATTGCATTCTACAGGCTTTTTGCCATGAGCGTAAGAGAGAGATTGTATACCATCAAACAGCTCCTGTCCAAGTCTGAATGCATCCAAGGAGACTGGAGCCATCATGAGCACTTTGTGTCAAAGCTGTTTCTGCCTGGCTGAGCCTGAAAATAAACACCTTTGCTCTCGGTCTTACTGTTTCATTAACACCTCGGCCAAGTTCTTTGGCCAAAGAGACCGGATTTCAGTATGATGCTAAATTATTCCAAGCCAAAGTGTGTAACAGCCCTTAATAATTTCATATCCACTGTCTTTCTCTCTCCCAATCGACAAATGCCACTACACACACACACACACAGAGAGAGAGAGAGAGAGAGAGAGAGAGAGAGAGAGAGAGAGATAAACATCATATCCCATATGCAGTCACATACATACAAACAACATGCACACACACACACATACAAATGTACACATCATGAAGAAGCCTATATGAAAAGAGACTTTGCACAAAAAAGGAAGGGAACAAAATAAAAGCAAAACCCAGGAAAGCTATTTAGGGCACCATTCCCACCGGGTTTCTCTGCAAAGCAGTTTAACTGTAGTTAGTAAGTGCGCAGTGTAATCTAATAAAAGGCATTTTGCAATATTAAGCAAAAAACATCTGGTACCCA
Organism: Cricetulus griseus; assembly: GCF_003668045.3. Lineage (NCBI taxonomy): Eukaryota > Metazoa > Chordata > Mammalia > Rodentia > Cricetidae > Cricetulus > Cricetulus griseus. The sequence continues at coordinate 232,023,540 of NC_048595.1, forward strand.
GAATTCCCTGATCATTTTTAACTACATGCAATCTCTCTCTCTTTCTCTTTCTCTTACAGACATGTGAAAAATAGCCTAATAAGGATCCTTGTGGTAAAATCAGATGGAAAACGGGGAGGCAGAGTCGCATCTCCAGCAGCTCATTCGACGCAGCTCCTCCGAGTTGTACAATAACAATCAGTGCTGGCCCGGTGCCGCCGGATTATTTTGTATATTCATGAAGGCCCTCATCAGCCGTCAGGAGAATGTGCAGTAATCCTTGGATGAAATAAGGCCAATCAGTGCAATAATGAGGAAGGTAATATCTCCCACGAGGCCTGGAGTGGGTTTTCATCAGACCCGGCAGTAACTCTCCAACTATTTGCTTTACAAATGCAGTCTTTGATCTCTGATTTGGGGAGTGGAGGGGGAGCCGGACCTGCTGGTGCATTGTCCAGCTTGCAAGGATAACAAGCCAGCGCAGAGGAGGATGGGAGGGAAGAACACAGCTTTTAAGGATCCGTCAGTTCTCGTTAACCAAAATCCCACAGCCCTTTTATTTACCGTGCTCTAGTATCTATTCACTTAACAGGTCAATTGCCAAGAGGCTTTTTCTCCTTCCGTTTTCCATCTATTTATATATGTGGACCATAATAAGCCTCTTGGAACCAGAAGTTACTGGGCCTACATAAATGCCTGCTCTGTTTTTGTTTTTGTCTCTTTCCAGAAAACAATGAAGACTTTTTAATAAATCTGAAAAACCATTTCAGAGCTTTAAAATCATGCAGGGGTTTAGAGAACAAAGTGTATGGAGGGTTTTAATATCATCTATTTTTCTCTTTATCAGCTCCCCATAAATAAAACCCTGAGCCAAGGGGGTGAATATGAAATGAATGTCTAAATCACTCACAGAATTTTCTTCTCACAAAATAAACAGACATTGTCAACATATCAGGTAAACTCGGCACAGCCGTCCTGCACTTGTTTGTACATCCTTGGGTCACAGAGACACACACAGCAGATCTTGTGCTGGTCCCACAGACAAGATGTCCTGCTGGTTAGAGTGTGTGAAGGAATGCCACTGAAGAAAATGCCCAAACTGCCATCATCTTCATCCTTCACATGCTTGTGTTGAGCAAACATGCATGCGCGCACACACACACACACACATACATACACACATGCACACACAGATACACGCATATCCACACACACACACACACACACACATACACACACACATGCACACACAGATACACGCATATCCACATACACACACACACACACACACACATACACACACACACACATATGTGTACACACACACACACACACACACACACACACACACACACACACACCATCCCTACGCCTTCCCGGCTTATCTCGGCTCCTTCTCAGGTCCTTCCTGCTTCACAGTGAAGCTCTCATGCCGCACACAGGCATTTCAAGCTGATTCCTACTCCACAGATTTCAGCTAGTTCTTTTTTTCTGTCTATGTCTTTACGTAGCCGTTGAAATCACATTTTGAATTAGTTGAGGAGAAAGTGAGCTGCATGCTGAATGCTAGAACTGTGCTTAACATCTGAATTGTACTTTTGTGGGAAAGAAAAAAATGTCCTTTTCAGACAAATTGCATATGAGACAAATAAATGCATTTATTCACAGCAGCAAAATGATAGTCCCACCCGAGTGTCTCACAGAAATGCCCGTATGGGCTAAGTCCTACCCAGATCGCTGAAGGCAGTCATTCTCATCTTCCATACTGTTTTCAATGAAGGATATTTCACTTAAAGTTTATTGTGGATTATTTTATTTTGTCTAAACAAGCTTACAGGGTATCCTTGATTATTAGGGAAATAAATTATTTTTAGAGAAATACCATAAATTTTTGCATGGCATATTATGAGAAACATTTTATTAATAAATGTTTATTTATTATAAAAACACTTTGTAATAAATAAGGGTTGCCATGAAAAGAAAAAAATAATATATGGGCTCTTACTAGTATTAAAAAAACCAATATGAAATTGAAGAAAATTTCAGTATATTAAAAGCACTTCTTTGGAAATTAAGTATAATGAGGTGTACAATAAACAAGGTCAAACAAGTTAATTTGAGACGACGAAATGAGGTGAGAAGGAATTAAAGGAGATTGCTGGAACAGATTTATTCACTGACTGTATGATGATGTCATTAACAAATGCCCGTGCTGCATTATGGGCAATTGACATTACCGGCAACACAAATGGTCTTTGGCCTGGAGAGATTTCCTTCTCTTCTCCATGGCCTTATTAATTGGGCGTCTGAGCACCTTGGCGCAGCCCAGAGGATTTCCACGAAAAGTGTGAAGCGTTTGCAGCCAGGGATTTTAGGAAGAAGAAACTTGAGCTCTTCGCTTTTGATGCTGAGGATGGTCTGTTAGAACAAGGCTGTTTCCGAACATGCAAAGGGTCTAAATTTGACATTTGATTCACCCTCTTCTAGGATTTTAAACTGTGATGTAAATTAGTTTGAAACTGGTCTTTCTTCCATTTTCCCTTTTCAAAATGTAATACAGTTAAATGACAGAGATTAATTACTGAAGTAATTACTGTTGGGAAGCCAAGGGACAGTTGGATAAGACGGTCTTTCTTGTGATGACCAAGTCTTTCTTGACAATTATGCTTAATTCCAACAATGATTATTCCGTGTGGCAAAGTCGACCCTCACAAGGGCACGCGGGTATCGGTGTGTCCTCTCACAAGGAGCCATTAGAACGAGGTAATTGTATGTGACTGGCTGCAGCAGCCCCCGTTCCCAGAGAACTACCTGGGCTTCTGTCTGATGGGAGGGCGTAAGCCCCTGTGGATGCTTCTCTGGCTGGCCTGGGCTAGCTTTGGGCTAACCCATGACAATGGCAACATTTGCATGAATCTTTCTGCTTGCTCCCCTACACCCTCATGTGTCTTGGATGTATATATCTTCTAAAGACGTCCCTGAAGAGAAGACCCAGATGGATCCCTCCGCGCTTTCTGGTTTTGTCAGATATACGGAGGAGGGCCACAGGAGGCACATAATAAAACCCCGGAATTCTAAACACTCGCACATTTCTCCATGAATTAATGCTGGGCTGTCATAAAGAAACCAGGGGATGATCCCGAGGAAAAGGCTCCGGGATATTGACTGAGATAATTGGCTCGCAGATTTCATGAAGCCCCTTTTCACCTCTGACCCTCCTCATGGCTGTCTTCCTTGTGGTTCCGTCCCAGGACAGGATTACGATGTGCTGTTAACATTAGCCTCAGTGCAGTGTCTGGATGATTGGCCATGCCTCTTGTAAATGTCCCACATAAACCCTGCAGGCCATCGGCGGCCACCGTGTGAGAGACAGCATGACTCCATCAGTTGGTTATTGCCAGGATTCCTGCAAGGCTGGAGGAAGACATCAAGGCTGTTAGGACCCCTGCGCTGGAAGGGGAAAGGTGGATGGAGAAGGTGGTCAGTGACCCGCACTGGATGGAAAGGCATCTTCTTGAGCAAATATTGGATTGTGAGTATTAAAAGGAGACAAAGCAGAGGGCCTTGCAGCTGGCTTGGGCTGGCAAAAGCTCAATGCTTCCAGCCATGCTACACCCACGTGAACACCCCAGCAGAGTTGCTTCCTCAAGGGAACAGCCATCAGCCTCCCGAATGAGATCAATGGAAAGAATGGAAATACTTGGCGCCCAAGGATTACATCAGACAGTGGGTGGGTGAGGGGGAGAAAAGGAGATTGTGGAGAGAGAGAGACATGGGTGGAGAGGATTGAGAGGAGGGCAGGACTTCGGGCTCTGCAGCTCTTTCCGGGTGTCGATACCGCTGTTACTTTGTCCCTGAGCCTTAATCAACTTCCTTAATGAAATACGTAATTAACATATTATAATTGTAGTAAAGATGATTTTGACAGAAATCATTTTCCATATCTAATACTATGCTAATTTAATCTGTTCCTCACTCCCAGACATGACCTTTAATGATTAAGTTTCATGGTGGAATTTGTGTGTGTGTGTGAGAGAGAGAGAGAGAGTGTGTGTGTGTGTGTGTGTGTGTGTGTGTGTGTGTGTGTGTGTGTGTGTGTTTGATGGATTGATTTATCCAGTGTAGTGGTTGAGTCCCTTCTGTTGGCATGCCTGTCATTTTCTCTCTCCTTAAAAATCTCACACAGATATGCATGTCCACACACACACTCAGAGAAAAGTCTTTGTGGAAAAAAAAAAAAAAAGGTGTCATTGCACTCCTTCCTGCATAGACATAGTAAGAAGTGGCCAATGGCCCATCTCTTCTAACTGCCTGGGTTCTGACTTGAGTTGAGTGGGTGTGGCATATATTATTGCTATAATTAAAATAAAGCAAACCCATCAAAGTGTTTGGTTATCTAAGGTATGACTACAAGATAGAAATATAAATAATGCGTTAATTTTAACAAGATTTTTTAATCGCACACTACTCTTAGTTTTGTACCTTATCAGTGTAATTATGTTAGCTCAAAACAGCCTACTGAATCATCTTAATGATCTAGCAGATACACATATAATTAAGGAGAAATGGCTGAACTTCTTCCCTTCTTTTTGACAGCGTGAAATCAGTTACTTCGAAGGATCCAAGGAGTTTAATGAGGAGTTGGAACACATAGAAAAAGAACTACAGGCAATGGTACTCTAGGCTGATGTTTCTCAAAATTTCACTTTGGTTTAAAATAAGGAAGCAATATAGAGAGGTATGAATCATTTTAACATTCAGGACATGTTCTGACCATTTATGTTTAATCCCATCGTATCCTATTAAAAATAGTGGTTGGGGGCTAGGGAGATGATCTAGTGCTTGCCTCCATAGCATGAGGACCTGAGTTCAGATCCCTACTACACAGGAAAGAGTTCAGTGAGGTGGCACATGCCTGTATCCCAGTGATCATGATTTATGAGGCAGACCCTTGGACTCTCCATGGACAGCTAGCACCGTCATCTTGGTGAAGTTCTAGGCAAATGAGAGGTCATCTTAAAAGAAAAAAAACACTGAAGTGTTCCTATTCTTGTTTCATTTCTATTGCTGTGATAAAACACTTTGACCAAAAGAATTGTAGGAGAGAAAGGGTTTATTTTGGCTTACAGGTTGCAGTCCATTATTGTAGGAAGTCAGAAACCACCGAGGAACACTGCTTCCCACATGGCTCTCAGGTTCATATTTAGCTGTATTTCCTATATGATCCAGGGAATAAATGGTGTCACCCACAGTGGACAGGGCCCTATTGCATCAATTAACAATAAAAACACTCTCTGAAAGACATGCCCACGGACAACTCTGACGTGGGTACTTCCTCATTTACACCTCCCTCCTCCAGTCACTCGAGGCTGTGTCAAGTTGACAGTTAGACCTGGCAGGGCAATACCTGAAGGACAATGCCTGAGGATGGCTTCTGACCTCCACAGTCATGCTTACATACCTCACATACATGGGAACCACACACATGAATGTCTAGGGTAGTTGAGAATAAGAAAATTCCACTATTTATTTATCATAAATTTTAACAAAAAAATGTTTCTAACTGAAACAGTCAAGTTCTATAGTTTTTTGTTCTATTGTATTTGAGACAAGTCTTATGTAACACACTCTGGCCTTAAACTCACTATACAGCCACTGTTGACCTTGAAATATTAATCCAGATCTCAAATAGGGAAACATCAGGAGTGTGCCATCATGCATGACTCTATTAGTATATTCTTTGGCTTTAGTGTATCATCATATAGCCAATTCCTTCCATCATAACTGAAGGTAGAGTATTACTGATTTTAGGATGTACATGGGGTTATACTTAGAAGGACTGGGTAAGTGGATTTTAAGACTAACCTAGTCAGTAAATATATGCATAGAAGTGGTAAAGTTGTTCACACAGTGTTTTGTCATGGGTGAAATGGGTATGAGATTAAAAGTATGAATTAATCATCATTTAAAGAAAATTATTCTGGAATATTAATGGGTTGTATATGTTTAATATTAAAATGAGAAGCATTCAGAAATACTAAAAGTTAATAGAAGCTTTTGGATATGCTTAGTCTATACCATGAATTGGGGGAAATATGGAAAAGAAATTAAATAGTTGCAGAAAATGCTTATTGCTTTGTTTATTATTTATATAAATTATACATGAGAAACTTCAGGTCAACAACAGAATGGCTACATGTGCTTAAGATAGCTAGAGTTCATCTTGCCAATTGTAGTTCATGTGCATTTACACTGTGAAAATAACATGTGTATAAGTATACACACACACACACACACACACACACACACACACATGATCTTTCCTCTTTTGTACAGGACACTTTAGCCTAGATGTACTCTATAAAGTTTTACAGTAACCTTTTACCCTTCTAGGAAAATGTAGAATGTGTAGTACCCGCCTGCTATTAGCTTTTAATTTTTAATTTGAAAAAAGTCCACATTTGGATTCAAATAGCCTGGAGTTGGCAGAACTCTTTTAAAAGTCTATTGTCTGACAATCTATGCCTTTTAAATGAGGTTTTTAATTCATTCACATTTAATGTATTTTTTCTATGGTTAGAAGATATATGTCATTCATTTCTATTTTATATCTTGTGTCTTTTTGTGGTTATTGTATAATTTTTTATTAAATTTTATTGTTTTACCTTTAAAATTAGTTTCTCTGCTGATTTTAAAACATTTATTCATTATTATTTTTATTCCTTTAATGTGTTTTCACTTCGTTGCCTTTCTTTAAGCTACTTTTGTATATGTTGTATGTATATATGCTATAAACCCAAACAATCAATCATTACAGAATCAATCATTATAGAATAGTTTATATAATCTTATACTTTTAAAAACAAATTCTTAAAAAGATAAAAATAAGTTCATTCCAGTTTTAATTTTCACACTTATTTTTATCATTTTTGGTAATTCAGATTACTACTTTTTTGGATTCAGGTTACTACTTTTTTTTTTATTTTCCCCTAGAGATTTTTTATTAGTACATATTAGAAACAAGGCTGCTTCACATGGCAATCCCTTCTCCCGCTCCCCCCTGCCCCAACCTCCACCAGCCCCCCACCTAATGCCCTTCTGTTCCCCAGGGAGGGTAAGGTCCTCCATGGGGGGGTCCCAAAAGTCAGTCATATCATCCTGGGCAGGGCCTAGGCCCTCCTCCATGTGTCCAGGCTGAGAGAGCATCCCTCCATGTGGGATGGGCTCCCAAAGTCCCTTCTTATGCCAGAGATAAGTACTGATCCACTACCAGGGCCCCATAGAGTGTGGAGGCCTCCTCATTGACATCCATGTTCAGGGGTCTGGATCAGTCCTATTCTGGCCTCCCAGACATAAGTCTGGGGTCCATGTGCTCCCCCTTGTTCAGGTTAGTTGTTTTTGTGGGTTTCACCAGCCTGGTCCTGACCTCTTTGCTCTTCACTCCTCCCTCTGTGCAACTGGGTTCCAGAGTTCAGTTCAGTGTTTCGCTGTGGGTGTCTGCCTCTGCTTCCATCAGCCACTGGATGAGGGCTCAGTTACTACTTCGTGTGTTATCCCGTTTAATCCTGTGGGACCTACATTTCATGTAGGTCAGTATGGTAGAACCAAATTAAGATTTTAATTAGATAACATCTCTATTTGCCTTCATATTTTGGTAAAACAGAATATAGATTTATGATTTCATGTTCTCTCTAGTCTGTTGTCTCTGTCTCTCATTGGTCACATTCTGGAAATTTCTTTCCACATGTACAGTAATTACATATCCTAATGGAGGAACAATGTTACATCCATAGGATTCTACTGACAAGTGATTCTGTAGACATCTTAGTTCACATAGTCACATTATTTAATGTTCATACAACAGCATAATTGCCTAAAAACCCATCTCTCTGCACATACTGCTTCATAAGTAGTGCCTGTCTGTGATGTTCACCACGTTGTACAAGCCTCTGAGGCCATGCTCACTTCTCTTCAGTTGTGCTCTTTGTGATCTTTGGACTGTTAGTTTCTGTGGGTTCTCCTTAGAGAAGGCAGAAGCCTGATCCTCCTGCCTTTTCCACATGGTGGGGGGGGAGGAGTCCATTCATGGAACTCTCCAGTTCAGCCACTGGGTTTTCTCACTGCAGAATTCTCACTTGGTTTGCCTGTTTCTCTAGCTGGGATATCTTACTTCTTCAGTCTTTACGGTTACATTTCCCTTTGCTTTTTTAGACAAAGTTTCTCTTAATTCGGTGAACAGATAGAATCAGATTCTTTAAATATTTGGCTACAAAATCCAACATGTAGGTCTATTTGAAGTTAATTCCAAATGGTTACATTTTCCCTCAAAGTATGGGACATATTCTTTTCTTATCAGATTGTACACAGTTGTTATTTGTGAAGCAGGGTCTCATCACCTACCCCAGACCAGCTCCAAACTCCTGAGTTCTGAGATTATAAGATTGATTCATTGTGCCCAATGATAGCTTGTCTAGAATACTAAAACTCATTTCACTGTTCTGGGGTCTGTTTTTTGTTTGTTTCTTCCCATGATGGGTTTCCCCTTTAAAATAACTCCTATTGTCTTCAACTGCAAAGTCCTTCCCTGTGATATGTGGTCACTGATATTTCTGTTGTTTTTCTATTCATTTATGTCTTTTTAAAAAAGTTCAGATCCTGTGGGATCACTCTTGTGCCTGCAAAGCTTAATAATGAATCAAAACTTTGGCAGAGGCTGTGCACCAACACTGCATTGGTATGCTGGACACTCTTGCTGCCTGATCTGGAGGTGAGCGAAGGATCACCAAGTGCTTCTCCCAGGCACCTCTGCATGCACATGGTCACACAGTCACAACAGACAGTCCAGAAGCTGTGTGGAAGACATGGCTCTGACCCTCCACGACTTCCCATTTTCAGACCCTCTCACTATACACTGGTTTTCTGCCCTAGGATCTGCAACCCTGAAGATTGCAGAAGGTAGAAGAGCCCTGGTCTCTCCTTTCCTGCTGCCCTTCCCCCATCTCATTGGCATGGCTGCTTGCTTTCTCATGGAACACGGACTGTATGAATTGGGTAGGGGGGCTGAATGGGGCCAGCTCCAGGCAAGGAAGCAGACAGCCTTACATTTTAAAGATGTTTTCATGATTAAGTTCATTTCAGTTCAGTTTTTATACTTGTTCTATCTTCAGATAGCTGAAATAGTTGTTTTGCCTATGATCATGTTTGCTTTCATGTGTGATAATGACCTGGCTACATAGCCTTGTCAGAATTCCCTCCAGAAAAATGGAATCCAGAGACTTTCCTGACATGGAATAAGGGGAGGGCTTGAATCCCCCTCACCCCAGGTCTAGTCTATGTCTCCCCACGTGGTCTATTTCAGGTGCCGTGTCGGTACAACAGCTTAATTATTTTCTTTGTGTCTCATAATGTTGTGGAGTCCTAATACCTTGTTGGCACCCTAGGAATTCATTCCTCAGAAAAAATCATTTTTCACTCCCTATCAGCAGTGGTTGGAAGATTGAAAGTGCCTTTCACTTAGCCCCGCCCATTACACGGGAAGATAAAATGAGCCAATATTTTTTTCCATACATATAAAGAAACCATAAATTATGTCATCTTAAGAAACTGTATCACCTACTGTCTTACATGGAGGTTTTATCTTCTTGCATGTTTTCTTTTTAAGATTCAGTGGATATGCAAGGATTTAAAAATTGCTCCATAGAATATTACGCCAGGGTGCATTCTTTGATGGCGATCTGGCAAGACAGGCAGGGATGACGATAGAGAAGAGTTATATCCTGAGGCATGATGAAATGCCCTGCAGAGAAAACAGCCATACATCACACCATTTTATTTATTGACAAATTAATTCTCAATAAGTATAATTCATCTGCTTAACATTAAAAGCAACTAAACTTTTATAGCCTTCCACATTAGACTTTTCATATGAGCAAGCTGACAAATGAGAAAAAAATGTCTAGTTAGACTATGTATCTTGATTTTATATTCAGATATATGGTAAATATAACTATAGATAAAACCTCAGGCAGACAAGCACTCAGAGAAATTGGGAGCTGGCATTGCAGGGTCTTCATTTTTCTTCTTTCCCTGAAATGTCAAAATGAGATAAGAATAATTGAACTTTTTTTGTAAATTTGTAAAGCAAATAGGTCTTAAATGAATTCATGTTAATTTTTTATTTTTCATAATTTCATCTTTTAAATTTGTTTCTTTATTAATCAAATTTATTTCTAAAAAATTCTTCCCACACATGCACAATGCTTGCCTACCATTCTTATCTTACCATCCCTGTTTGTCTCAGATGTGCAAATCTCTCTCACACATTCATGTTTATTCCCCATTGTTTCATTACCCTCTTAGGTTAACTTGGGCTGTCGATATCACAGTGTCACTATGGGTTTGGAGCTATTGCTTGGATCCTGAGTACACAATGAAAGGCAGTGTGGTTCCCCTCTCTTGAAATCTACCATTAGACAATAATGAAGAGCTAAGGAGTAGGGTCACTGGAGCACCCTCCCCTTTCTTTGACTTGATAGCTTGAGTCTTGGGCTCAGTGCAGGTAATTCTAGTGGTTGTCAGTTAATAATTGAAATAATTGTATGGGAGCCTAGACAATAGCACTCCCAAGCTTTTCCTCAGTTGGCTTTCACTTGGATGCTTAGGTTTTCTGAGTCCATATTTACCAAAAACTCACTTCGTAAAAATTAAATTTACTTGTCTTAGAGTATTTTGAAATACATAATAATTATTTAATAATCCTTTTATAATTACTTGTTAAAAGGCAATTTATTCAGACCCTTTCTTCTACTAAAGCATATTTTCAGAAAGTGGGGCCAAAAGAAGATTCAGAGAACTAATATTTGGGTTCTTAGTTTTTGAGGTCCTAAAGCAGGTCTTGATATCTAAGGTTTAAAAAAGGAAGTATTTGGGAGGGCTGAAGACTTTTCCAAGTTCCTTCCTTGAAAAACTCTTCTTAAATTCCAAGAGGAAAACACCACCTCAAGTGGACCCTGTGGATGACCCGATCTAGTAACCTTGCAGTGACAAGGTGGCAACATTCCATGTATTCACTCCCTGCTCAGAGGACAGAAATGAAAAACTGTAAAGAAGTCCTGAGGGAGAATTTCCCCTTGCCAGACTTGCACACCTCAGAGACTGAGATGTTGAAGAGTGGACAGAGAATTGCTAGAACTCACACTTACCCACAGTCTAGCATTTCATGACAAAACCCAGCACACGGCCAGAACAAGTTCCATTGTCACTAAGGGTGTTGATTCTCTTCTCCACCACTCCTCCCCAATGGCACCCATGTGTAAGAGAGGAAAAGCTAACAACTTCAATGACCATTTCTTTCCCTGCACTTGTAAGTGTGCAGCTAAGAGGAGTTGTGTGTGAAACTCTTCCTACATTTAAAGTCCTATTCAGACGGCTTGAGTCCATCTCAGCCACGACGAGCATTGAGCATGCCAGGCTTTGCATAGTGGCAGCCATACTGTGTGTGAAATCCTTCTCACATTTGAAGACATGTTTCAGATGACTTGAGGTGTCTGTCCCAGCCATGAAAGGCACTGAGCATGTCAGTCTTGGAACTGAAGCACTCACAGTGCTATACATGTAGGGCTTTTGATGGAAGTTCTTCAACATAAATTGCATTATGGATTTTCGGGCCAAGAACAAACAGATAAAGTTATGTATAGCCAACCTTGAGTCTTTGGTAAGACTTTTCCTGGAACTGACACACAGTAAAATGGATGAAGAATAATAGATGAAAAATAGATAACATCTTGAAGGAAAAAAAACACAGCTCCTTACTCCTCAGACATAAACCACACTGTGGAAATTGTGTGTGTATTTGCTAGCCAGTGTGACTTAGTGACGACAAGAACTCAACCTTTCTCTTTTTAAAATAGCTGATAGATGGGACAACGAGATTTATCACTTTTTAATTAAGCTCATGTCAACTCCTGAAGTTTATTTCGGTACAAATCTGTTGACCAAAGTCTTTTTGAAGAAACTGCCCCTGTTGAAGCTTAAGTATTCATGGGAAATTTCACAGTTAGTGTCACTGCTCCTTGGACTTAGCCACCACATTTCAACCAGTACTGGCAGTGTGGTTTTCTATTTGCCCAACATATTTATGGAAATGAGTTCAGGATCAATCTTTGTTATTTTGTATTCCAGAGCAGCTCACTGCCCAGAGGGCAAAGAAGAAGAATGCTGACATAAATCTTACAAGGCTCCCCCTAAACCCCAAATCCCAACACAGTGCACCCCCAACCTAACTCTGACCCCAGGCTTAGAATCAGAGCCCACTGAACAAGGCCAGCAGCAGCACTGATTAAGCGGAAATCAAATTAGTACTGTAGATTGTGGTCCTTAAGACCAGGGTCTCTGGCATTAGAGGTTTGAACTTGAACAGCATTCTGAAGATTAACATGAATGTGATCCTGGTGATTTAAAGGAATAGGGAGCAAAGAGAAGAGCGTTGGACCACACCAGTCACCTAATTTGAATGGTGTGGAAATTAGCAGGCTAGGAAGGCAGCTCAGGCAGTCAGGCACTTGCAGGGCAACGTGAGGATGTGAGTTGGGAATCCCCTCCACTCACATAAAATGCCATGTATGTCAGCTCGTGCCTGCAATCCCAGTGCTGAGGAGGTTGTGGAGACCGGCAAATCCCTGGGGCATGAGGATCAGCTGGTCTTGCCAAATTGATAAACTTCAGATTCACCGAGAGACACTGTCTCAAAGATTAAACTGAAATAGATGTCTAGGAGCTGAGTAAGACTCTTGACATTGACCTCTGATTTCTACAAGAATATGTGTGTTTGGGCATCAACACGTACAAGTGCACATGTAGATGGGCTCATACACACAAACACAGAAAGAAATTACCAATATGAATGATGTATCCGTCACAGCTGTGCTTGCCCCTCTCTGAAAGATTCCCACTAGGTCCCCAAATGCTACTTATATTTAAAAGGGTGACTCCACTATCATGAAAGTCCCAAACAACAACCAGAACCTTGTTGAGATCTAAAAGTGGGTTCAAGAGTCTTTTGAGTGGACACCGTAGAGCTGATAGCAGAGGGCCAAGTATGGCCAGACAGACTGGACAAGCTCCCCACACAGTATTGTCGGTTGAAGAGAAAGACCCATTTCTCATATGGCCACAGAGGGCTTCTCTAAGTATCCTCCAAGAACAGCTTCTCCTTCCTGCTCTAGAACTCCACGTGTTTTAAATTATTTCCCATGATTTCTCTGGAATCCCAACCACTCTTATCTCTTGAGGACCAGAATACATTCCTAAGTGTGTCAGGAGAAGCCTCTCCTAAACCTCCTTATGCCAGACTCAGAGTTTAATCACCACAGTGAATTTCCCTGATGTTTTCTTTCACATTTCAATGTACAGAGCAGGGCCGGAGAGGGGACAGGAAGATGAGATAGGTAACCCCAGGAGTGCAGAGGTGCTCTCTGGGAGACTCAGCCATCCTCAGTGTCTTCCTCAAGCTTATGATGTCATCCCAAATGGTCTTCCTTATACAACTGCTTAGTGTAAGTGCTCCAGGGAGCACAACATCCCCATAGTGCACAGTAGTTCCTGCTCTCACCACTGCCTATTTTCATCTGTGCTAAATTTTATCATCAGTCTTCAGTATTCAAAGCACAGCTTGCCATTTGCTTAAAAAGAATGTATGTACGTGTGTACATGTGCATGTGGGTGTTCAAGCATGTGTGTACATGTTCCTATAGAGGCCAGAGGACAAGCCTAGGCATTCTTCTTCAGAACCGGCCATCTTTAGAGTCTGTCACTGTCCCAGAGTTCACCAATTTGCCTGGAATGACTGGTCAGTGAGTACTGACATCCCGCCCCCCTCTTTTGTTGAATCACAGCTATGCCCCATTGCACACATGTTTTTTTTTTTTTAATGGGTTCCAGGGATCCAACTCAGATATGTGTGCTTTGGAGGCAAGCGCTTTACCAACTGGGACATCCCCTTAGCTCTACCTTCCAATTTCTAATGGAGCAATCCACAACCTTCACTCGCATCTTTTCCTGAGCTGGCCTTCACCAGCTTCCACCTATGCTCTGGGCCGTGTTGGGGTGCATGCAGACTCAGGAGAACTGGGATTTGCTCTCTAGGTCCTTAAACGCTCACTACCAATCCCACTCCCCTTTCTCAATAGTGACAAGTGGCCATTTATTTACTCAATAGAGCATTAAACATCTGTGGTGTTTAAAGGCGGCAAATGCAGCCTTGGAAGGAGAGTGTTTTACGCATTAAAGTGTCTTAAACCCCAATAGGACATTTTTAAAAACTGCCTTTACTTGTGGGGCTAGGGGCAGACCAGGACCAGAGTCCTCAGAGAGCCAAAGTGACATGCAGGTTAAATCCCCACCAGAAACAGGTGACTAGACAATGACTGATAACTCTCAAACAGGGAGTGGAGGGTGTGGGGATGTTTGACTTCACCTTGGAAAGGTAAAGAGATCAAGAGTGGTTCAGAATTGCTTTTTTGAGAAGCAGGGGGAAAAGTGGGCTGAGCAGATCCAGGGTAAAACAGGGAGCAGGAAAGATCCAAACATGTTTATTTTAAGTAAAAGATAATGAATTATAGGAGTACAGCTCTTAGCTGTAGGCTGTGGTCACCTTGACACACACACACACACACACACACACACACACACACACACACACAGTGGTCTTTTTCCTCACCCTTTGTTTGGTTCCTAGGAGGCCCTGGGTTCTGAGGTCAGTACACTTCACAGGGAATCTCCCCATGGCCTCATCCAATCATGACACCCTACCCGGGATTTGAGACACAGCAGCATAATTAAAAATGTCACTATTATTGCAGGATGCCTTCTTTACTCTGGAGCAGGTGGAGCTGGGGCCTGGGGGCAAATGAGTACTTCCTTGTTGTTGTAATATGAAAGAGGGTTTTATTTTTAACATATTATCATGACTGAAGGCATTTCATTAAAATTGATCAGCCAGGTCTAATGCAGGATTGACGGCTGTGAATTGGTGACTTTACCTTAAAGGAAAGCCAATTTGTGTCAAAAAATATCTCCCGACCAATCATTCAAGCAGTTTCTAGAAGGTGAGTTTCTCTACTGACTGTGAGTGATGCAGAGGGATCCTGGTTAAAACCTGGGCTTCCAAGATGTGAGGCGTGTCAAGAGCCTTGGGGACAGAGCCTATAGGGATGACTCCTCTCTGAAAGGTGACACATTTCCCTTCTGCCACAAGTGTGTCCTAGGTGAGACTCTCCTGGGGGGGGGCACCTGCTGAGGCTGTGTGTGTGAGGACAGTGGCAAAGGAAAAGGTGGGGCCTCAAGCAGACTCTGGGCAGAGTGTAACAATGACTCTCCTTCACTCCTTCAGGGTGAGACAGTTGTCATTGCTGACGGAATTGGTAGCATTGCAAACGTGGAAACTGTAAATGAATTTAAAGAGCCACTATGCTGTAACTTTGTGTTGGGGATTTAAAAAATATATTTCATCGACTTAAGAAAATGTAGATATGTGTGTGCCTGCTTGTCTGTCTAGGCAGCAGGCGTATGCAGAGCCTGCAGAGCCCAGAAGAATGTGTCCTGTCCTTGGGAACTGGGATTGCAGGGGGTTGTGAGCTGTGTGGTGTGAGTCCTGGAGTCCTAGGCTCTCTGCAACAGTAGTTGAAGCTCTTAACCAGCTCTTCAGCCTCTTATTTTAGTTTTTACTTTTAAAATATTACTCTTGTTCCTTATTTTTTTCTCCTCTTTCTTTGATTTCATTTTATTCTTTTATGAGACTGAATCTGTCTATCTAACTAGTCTGGCCTTGAACACAGGGCTGTCCTGCTTAAGCTTCTGGGTGCGGAGAATACAGGCATGCAGCAATGCCCAGATCATTTTCATCTTTACTTTACAATTTAGATCCATTTCTCAACCTAGAGACTCATATATAAGGAAGGATCCCATTAAAAAGGACATATATCTTATATAGAAAAGTTCAGGGTGAGTTTAATATCTCAAAAGGTATTTCTTAATATATTAGTGTATCATAAATTCTTATATTTCTCATGCTTACTCCAGTAACATGAGTTCATTAAAAGCTATTACAAGTTTGGAATTTTGTGAATACCAGCCATATAGATACTGAGTTGATAAACATTTGATGCTATTCTAAATAATTTTAGTGTTTTCGTTTTAAAGTTCTTAACATTGTCAACTTTTTCCTTTAATGACTCCCTAATGTAAAATTTGAGACTAAAACTCTTTTCATGAAAAGAAACTCTAGAATAGTATGCTGGTTGGTTTTTGTCAATGTGACACAGACTAGAGTCACTGGGCAGAGGGATCTTCAGCTTGGCCTGTGGGAATGACTATGGAGACATTTCCTTGATTAATGATTGATGTGGGATGGCCCAGGTCACTGTGGCTGGTGTCATTCCTGGGCAGCTGTTCTTGGGTTGCAAAAGAAAGCAAGCTGACTGAACCAAGGAAGGAACCCTGTAAGCAGCTTGCCTCCATGACTCTCTTCAGTTCCTGTCCCCAGGTTCCTGTGTCCAGTTCCAGCCCTGATTTCACTCAGTGATGGACGGTGACATGGATGTGTAAGCCCAATAAACCCTTTTCTTCCTCAGTGATAGTTTTGTTTTAGTACAGTAACAGAAGCCAAACCAGAACAAATAGAAACAGAACCCCGGCTTTACAAAGCATGGATTGATGAGACGGGTAGAGTAGAAACTTCCTCATCTGCCGCATCTCAGTCGTGAGCCAAGAACTGTGGAGACTGTGACATACCCCGACCTCTTTTTCCACAGAGAAGGAGCCCTCTAAGTGATTTTATTCACTGGCCTTTTTTTTTTTTTTCCAAGACAAGGTTTCTCTGTGTAACAGTCCTGGCTGTCATGGAACTCACTTTTGTAGAGCTGGCCTTGCACTCACAGGGATCTGCCTGCTAGGATTAAAGGTGTGCACCACCAATGCATGGCTTACACTGGTCTTATTTTAATACCATTAAACTGATATGAATCAGTTTTTAAATTGGATGTTTCGATATTTTATACATATAAGTTATATAAAAATAAGTACATGACTATTACATATCATATACAATATAACAGTATAGCAGACATGTACATATTTATATATCAGTGTGTTTGTATCAATTCCTTTTGCTAAAAAGTAAATGTTTTGATTTTTATGGTGATTTTCCCCAAAATCATGCTTTTTAGGACATTACTTTTATTGATATTCATACTCATTGCTACAGAGGACAACAGAAGTGGTGAGGGAGCACTGTGATGCCCTGAGGTGGTGACAGGGAGCACTGTGATGTGCTGTTGTGATGAGAGGGAGCACTGTGATGCCCTGAGGTGGTGACAGGGAGCACTGTGATGTGCTGTTGTGATGAGAGGGAGCACTGTGATGCCCTGAGGTGGTGACAGGGAGCACTGTGATGTGCTGAGGTGGTGAGAAGGAGCACTGTGATGCCCTGAGGTGGTGAGAGGAGCACTGTGATGCCCTGAGGTGGTGAGAGGGAGCACTGTGATGCCCTGAGGTGGTGACAGGGAGCACTGTGATGCCCTGAGGTGGTGACAGGGAGCACTATGATGTGCTGTTGTGATGAGAGGGAGCACTGTGATGCCCTGAGGTGGTGACAGGGAGCACTGTGATGTGCTGTTGTGATGAGAGGGAGCACTGTGATGTGCTGAGGTGGTGAGAGGGAGCACTGTGATGCCCTGAGGTGGTGACAGGGAGCACTATGATGTGCTGTTGTGATGAGAGAGAGCACTGTGATGCTCTGAGGTTGTGAGAGGGAGCACTGTGATGCCCTGAGGTGGTGAGAGGGAGCACTGGGATGCCCTGAGGTGGTGAGAGGGAGCACTGTGATGCCCTGAGGTGGTGAGAGAGGAGCACTGTGGTGCCCTGAGGTGGTGAGAGGAGCACTGTGATGCCCTGAGGTGGTGACAGGGAGCACTATGATGTGCTGTTGTGGTGAGAGGGAGCACTGTGATGCCCTGAGGTTGTGAGAGGGAGCACTATGATGCCCTGAGGTGGTGAGAGGAGCACTGTGATGCCCTGAGGTGGTGAGAGGAGCACTGTGATGCCCTGAGGTGGTGAGAGGGAGCACTGTGATGCCCTGAGGTGGTGAGAGGGGAGCACTGTGATGCCCTGAGGTGGTGAGAGGGAGCACTGTGATGCCCTGAGGTGGTGAGAGGAGCACTGTGATGCCCTGAGGTGGTGAGAGGAGCACTGTGATGTCCTGAGGTGGTGAGAGGGGAGCACTGTGATGTCCTGAGGTGGTGACAGGGAGCACTCTGATGTGCTGAGTGTGGGCCACGGTGCTTTAAACCCAGGTGAAGTAAGAATAACGCTGAGGACCAAGGCGTACAGCTGAGAGGAATGGAGCCCAAGATTGATTCCAGAGCCCAGCTCCAGCAGGTCAAGAAAAATGATGGGCAATTACCCGTGATTCTGTGTTCACAGCTTGATGAAGGGACATTTGGGGACTGTTCTCAGTGAAGCCGTTCATGTGTGGTTTAAGCATTTCATTTGAAAATGTTCGTTTAGATGTGTGTTAGAAAAGAACACAATTGAGAAAACCTGGAGATGTGTTACTACAGCTCATTTATTATAAGAAAATACGTTGAGAGACTCAATTTATTTAGACTGGAAAATACAGTTTGAGTTTTCAAAATTAAGTTTTCTTCCTAGGGAAACAAGATTAATTATTCTAGATAACGATAAACATTCTTTCTTATCTTGTTCAATGTGCCAGTACATGTTCTTTGTAAGAACGTTTTTATTCTTCACTAACTTTAAAAATTTCAAATATACTTGTGGTAACTGTGATTTATCCCACATCAGCACCATGTTCACTTTATTGTTAATGTTCCTGATTATTTGCTAAACACAGGAAGAATGTCTGTTTCAAAAGCCGAACTAAAGTTTGACTTTACTGTGTAAGATTAAGCAATATTAACTGTTAATTAGTAGTGATATTTTAATTAATATTGATAGTAAGAATATGAAACAGAAGTTGATGGATTGCTTATACATTGTAACTACAAACAACTGCCTGACAAGTTCACTGGATAAACACTAGAATGTAGACTAAAAGCAAAACTAAAAATAGTAAATCCGGAGAGATGGTGAGTGGTGAAAAACTTGTATTACTCTTGCAGAGGATCTGTGTGCAGTTCCCACCACACACCCACCCTGGGTAGCCCATAACAGCTTGTAACTACTGCTCCAGGTGGATACAATGCCCTCTTCTGGCCTTATCCCGACATATACTCATTTGCTCATAAGTACATATGAGCACATATACACACTCACACAAAAAGAAAAAAATTATATGCTTATGTGTATTTTAAAAAGCTAATTCAAGTTAAAAAATAGTCACTGTTGATATTTTGTACTGACTCAAAAAGCATATGTAAATATTTCACAAAGACAGGCTAATATTGTACATGGTGTTAATTAGCATGTTCTTTTACTCAATTCAGTCTAGAAAACCATGTGTGGTGTACTGTACATGAGCAGAACATTAGCCTTTATCTTATTCAATCTCTAATACTAGAAATTTGTTTATTACTTTCAGTTTTATTAAAAGCTAAGAATCTAGGACATTCTGGTGGCCAAAACTTTAGTACCTTCATAATTAGCACCTAAAAATCAGTTATTCAAAAGGAAATTTCAAAGTAAAACTGAAGGCCCATTTCCAAATGTTTTGATAATTAAATGTTGGTAGACTGTTCTTAGTTCCTCTTTTTGAATATTATTTTCCACTTTAAAGCAAAAGCATTTATATTTCATATTAACATATAATCTGTTCGTACATTGCAACTAGTAATTCTCTGTTCTAACACAACCATGCCTGGTATTTTACAAGGAATGCATCCTAAAAGGCTGTCTTCACTTTTATATTAATTGGGATATTGTTCAATGTAAGATGTTTTATATTCAGCCTTATGTCAGGCTTATTTTGTTTTCCTTTAACTTATTGATTTAACTGTTTCATTTTTATGTGTATATAGTTTTGTTTAAAAACCAAAAGATTTTAGTGCTTTGAATTAGCACATTTAGTTCCTAGTTAGTATTCAGCTGTCAACTTGACATAGCCTAGTCTGATAAAGTCTCAATTGAGGGATTATCTGCCCTGATCAGACCTACAGACCTGTATTTGAAAGATCTTGATTGATGATTGATGAGGGAGGGCACAGGCCTCTGTGAGTGGCACTGTTCCCGGGTAGGTGGTCTGTCCATCTAAGAAAGCTAGCTGAGCTAGCCAGAAAGTGCCAGCATTCTCCCATAGTTTCTGATTCAGTTCCTGCTCAAGTTCTTGCTTTGGCTTCCCTAGATTATCCAGATTGGATGTGGAAGGTAAATAAAACAAACCCTTTCATTTCCTAAGCTGCTGGGTTAGAGTGTTACATCACAGAAATGGAAAGTAGTCTGGAAAAGTGTAGTGTTGTCTGCACTCAGGAATTCTACACATTCTCCAGTTACGTTTCCAGTAGCCTTTGTCGTTTTTTCAAGAAATAAGAGGTACACACCTTTCAACCCAGCATTCAGAGAGCTAGGGAAGCTGAATCATTAGGAGCTTGAGGCCAGCCTTTATTTATCTCAACAACAACAACAAAAAAAGGACAAACAAAACGCTAACAAGAGATCCTTGTAGGAGATTTGACTTTATCCCAGTGTAGGATCTTCTGTGTAGGTAATACAGATCATCTGTCATGGGCGGGGGGCAGAATGGTTGGGTATTTTAAGATGTCAATAATAGTTGAGAGGGACATGTGTTCTCAAATACAAGCAGACCAGGGGGAAGCATTCGTCCTTAGTTTATTTTCTGTTGCTGTGATAAAACACTGACCAAAAGCAACTTAGGGAGCAAAGGTTTAATTGTCTTACGGGTTCATCATTGAGGCAAGTGATGGCAGAAACTCACGAAGGTACCTGAAGGCAGGAACTGAAGCATAGACCATTGAGGAATGATTCTTACTGGCTTGTTTCCAGGCTCACAGTCGTCTAACTTTCTTACACATCCTGGACCTGCCTGCCCACAGAGTACTGGGCCATCATCCATCAACACCAATCAAGAAAGTGCCTCACAGTCATGCTTACAGGCCAATCTGATGGAGGCAAATCCCCAACTGAGGCTCCCTCTATCCAGGTGTGTCAAGTTGACAAGCAAGATTAGTCATCACGTAGCTACTATCTTACTCCTGTGAGAACATATTGTGTGAGGAGAAAGTTAGAAGAGGCTGCTATAGTGATTGAACTGCTGATTTGATGTTTCTAGGAAAAGCGATAATTCATGGGACAAACCCTTAACCAGATCTGATGAACTTTTGTTATGTTCCAAGCTCTTGACAAGCAACAAGGTACATAGAAGTATCTATAGAAGGACTGTCTCTATCTGTAAGGCACCTTGTCACTTATGGAAGATGCTCTTTACGTCTTAAGGTCACATCTAACTATGTCATGGTATCCATACTACAAGTGAATTTTGTTTTCTTCAGCAAATTTCCTTAATGTCTCCTGACTTGATTGTTGCTACTCTTCAGTAGATGTATATTCACAAGATTTTAACTAGAAATTATGTCACTTTCCCATTTTTCTCTTAAGAAATGACTCTCTATATGTTAAATGTTCTTTGAAAAATGGGCAGAAAGTGGTGTTTTAAACATAGAGGAAGCAGTGCAGAGCCAGGTAAGGAAGATGGATTTCCCAAGGAGTTGGACACTTTATTCAATCTTATTCCATGTTGAAATTTAAATTTGACCTATAAGGCTCAAGGGGATTTAAAGACATTAAAGAATGCAGTGGAGACAGTATGACTTTTACTTGACATGTGCTTTGCAAATTCACACTTCTTCTCTTGCGTGGAACCAATGCTTGCTTTTGCAAGGTCATCATTGCTATTCACCAAACCAAGACAAAAGAAGGGAGAAAATAGTAGTTCTTTTGACACATAGTGTTCCCTAATTTTAGTTACAATCATTTATGAAGAAAAGAAAAAGAAAAAAAAACTAGAGTGAGCAGAATTTTGTGTGAGGAATTCAAAGCTTCTAATTAATCAATTTAAGCATAAAAGCAGAAATCATTTCCCCCTGGTTTCTTAAAAACAACAACAACAAAACCCTACCGGTATAAGTGGAAAATGAAGAAATAAATAAAACAGTGTCAAAACATATTCTAATAATGAAGTCTGATAGGCAAAATTCTGAAATTATTTTTATAATATTTTACCTTAGATGCATGTATCTCATTTGTAAGTTCTATACACAATCTGAATGATGCAGGTATTTGTGTGTGACAGCCTTCTAGAAAGACATTTCAGAATATAGATCTGATTGTGTTTACCCAGAAACTTAGCTGAATCTTCCAAACTTAATCAAAATGCCCATCTGTCAGGGTTGGAGATAGACCTGTTATTCCTGCCTGCTGAGGAGGACAGGACACTTCACCAGGCTCACCTGCCTCACCAGGATCACCCAGCTCACTCACTGTTAGTGTAACAGACTGAAAGCAGGGCATTTGTTAGCTTTCTTCATTACTGTGTCCTGCACACAGCAAATGACACACAATGAGCCCTCAACAGTCATTTGCTGAGCAAACAAATGAGCCTCTACATTTGAGAGAACTTAGAATGTCTCTAGTGGCTGTTCAGTCTACATGTCCACTGTGAGGAGGGTGCATAGGAGGCCCTTACTAGTGGGTATCCATGACAGTACTAACTGCAAGCTGCTGCTGGGGCACTTGGAAAGGAGAAGGTCTCATTTGATCTTAATGATCCTTTGAGCAAATTTTCATATGAACCTTACATGTTTTTAGAGATGACTCAGTGGCTAAGAATGCTCGCCTCTCTTCCAGAGGACCCAAGTTCAATTCCCAGCATGTGCTCAAAACTACCTGTGACTTCAGCTGCAGAAATATGCAACATCCTGTTCTGGCCTCTGCCTGCACTCACAGGGGGCCTATATACACACAGGGATACACAGATATAGAGATCAATTTAAAAATAAATATATAACTTACCTGAAAATAAGAGGTTCAGTTCTCTGAGGTTTGACACAGGTACATGCTAGTATAACTACCAAACAGAATGGACTATTAACCCTTTCCGAACTTAGTGAGAGAAATCCTTAATGTGTACCAATGCTGAATTGAAGAGTCTTATATCTTTGAATCATTTTTGCTTTGCTAATAATCAGGTAAATATTTTCTCTCCTTTATGTTTTAAAATTAATTTGTATATAAAATACTAATTTTGCTATATTTTCAGACAGATGTATTGTTGCACCTTGTCATATTTTTCCCTCCACTACTGCCCTCCGTCGCTCCCTCCCCCTGATTTTTCTTCCATTCTGTGTGGTGTGCTTATTTAAATCTAGAGGGTTGTTTCTCTTCCACCATTACCCCCTTACATTTGACACTTTTCTGTTACTGTGATGAGATACCATGACCAAAGCAATTTACAGAAGAAAGGGTATACTTAGGGCTTACAGTTTCAAAGGGTTGGAGTTCATGATGAAAGAGCAAAAGCATAGCGGTGGGAATGTCAGAGAGCTCACATCTTGATGGAAAAGTTGGAAGCAGAGAGAGCTAACTGAGGGTGGTCTGGGTCTTTTCTAGTGTCAGAGTGGGGCCACTCTCTCTAGTCCTTCCCTAACAATTCCACCAACTGGGGACCAAGCATGCAAACATGTGTCCCTATGTGTCCCTATGGGGCCATTCCCATTCAACCAGCACGTCCTCTCACTCCCTGAACCTTTAACTCTTTTTCCTTCTTCTGCGCCCCTCTACTTCCCAAATGTGAGAGGGAACATCCGCATTTGTCCTTCTGTGTTGGCTTCTTTCTTTCAACCCAGTATAATATTACATTTCATTGGTCTTCTGGCTTTAAAATTGCATGCATTTGTTTCTTACATAGCTCAACTATTCAAGGCTTTAAGTTTTTACTGTTTTTTCAGGACTTCTTTCTTATGTTCTAAATCCAAGTAACTTGTGAGTTCTGTGTATATGACAAGGTTTTATTTTTCTCCCAATTTGTGACTTATCCAATTAATAACTTAATGGTTTCTTACTAGAGGTGGAAACTTTCAGTGTTGATGAAGTCCATTTTTCTGAGCCAGGACCCCATAGAGCTGCAATAGCAAAGAAGTTGACACCCACAGTTTTATTCAGTAGGCATTTTACCTTTCCCCAAAGTTTCCTGGTCACAACACAGGCATCTCTTGGCTCCTCCAGTTTCCAGAACATCTGGCCTTGGGGGAAAAGGACTGCACACCAGTACCCACAGTTCACTATCTGTGTAAAGGGTTTCAGATTCTTCATTTACATAGTAATTCTCAGTATGTTATACAGATTATGTTCATAAGGAATAGCCATCCCATTCAATTAGCAGATTCTTTAAAATGCATAGTAAATGAAGCAGCTACTGGAAACAGATCTGTATGTTTATTTAACTTTCAGATTTTAAACTTTTGGCACACCAGGAGACTTTATATTCTTATGAAATATCTGTCAACAAAACCCACCTACCAATGTCTTATTAATTGACTGAGAAAGTTTGTCTTATTAATTGGCCTCGAACTCACAGAGATCTGCCTGCCTCTGTATCCTGAATGCTGGGATTAAAGGCATGCACCACCAATGCCTGGCTTCCTTTTTCATAGTTATGTACGAGTTTTTATAGACACCAGCAACGATGACACCTTCTGGAAGCTTCATGAGACAAACTGGAACATCTCATAGTTAAACAAAACACTCAAGATGGCCCATGTTGCTCAAAAATGGCTCTCCTGATGGCCAAGATAATGGTAATGATAGTTACTTCCATAAAACAGGTACTGTATTGGTCATTGCTATAAGCCCCTTAGTGTGTGAATTCAATTAATCTTCATGACCACCCCATAAGTGAGAATGTAAGGAAGGGAGAGTTGACTTTTTCTAGACAAGAATGTGGAACTGGGCCAAAAGCAGTCCCTTGTACCAGAACAATGTTCTCAACCCTAGGGTTGTATTGACCATGTGGGGGACTGGTTTTGGTTCTGACTTAATTGGCCTGTGGTGAGGTCCAGGTATTAGGATTCATATTACAAAGTAGTCAATGTGTCCCATGGTGCTGAAAGAGATAGTTCTGGGATTGGCTGTGTGTCCCTGGGTAGTTTTTTGAAGTCTGTGGGCACTTTCAGGAAACTGAGAACACAGATTTCCTTTCATACCATTGTTCCAAGAAATAACAACTGTTGTGGAAAAATGTAATAGTGTTCATATAAAACACTGCCAGAGCAGGGTAGATGGCTCAGTTGGAAAATTACCTGCAGTGTATTCATGTGCTGGGAGCTGGCTTGATTGGGGAATTACTAGAGTGCATTCATGTGCTGGGAGCTGGCTCATTTGGAGAAGTGAGGGTCATGATCACACTGGATCTGAATTTGGATCTCCTGTCCCCATATAAAATGGTGGATGTATGTGCCTGTAATCCCAGTTATGTGAAGGTGGAGACAGAGGGCACCCAGAGGTTGCTGGACACCTAGTATAGCTAATCGGAGAACTCTGGTTCAAAGAGAGAACCTGTTTATAAAAACAGAGTGAAGAGTGATGGAGGAAGACTCTCCCAGTGTCGATTTCTGTCCTCCATACCAATCTGTGGACACATACATAAGGCATGAATACCCCCAATAACACACACCAATATCATACGGAGAGAGAGAGAGAGAGAGAGAGAGAGAGAGAGAGAGAGAGAGAGAGAGAGAGAGAGAGAGTGCACAGGGTCAATTATGGAGAAGTTGTAAGATGGAGAACTGGAGAACTGACTAGTTTACCATTTACCATTGTGTTTTCAGGACACCCAGCCTTGCAGGACACATCAGAATATAATCTCTCTACTTGCTTTTGTTCTAAATGGTGACATTTGTGCCAGGCTGAGGGAGGCTCCAGCTGCCCTCTGATATAGCTCCAGGGGAAAAAAAACTCATCATTGGATTCCTGGATTTCTGAGATTCACAGTGCAAACCTCTTCCTTGGTCCTACCCTATGCAATCTGTGTTGTTCTGGGAAGGGGACCAGAAGTTGTAAATTCACAAGCAGAATCCACAAATAAGATGCTGGGACAGATGCCAAGAATAAGTACATTTCTAGAACTCGGCCTCATGCTATGCACCCACCACACAGCATAGCACAAAGTAACCACAGTTCAGTGAGTCCTCAGAAGGAAAGTCACAGAAAACATGGGATAAACATTCACTGAAGAACACTGGGCCCCTTCCCAGAGCAGCACAGATTGTAGGGTAGGACAAAGGCAGCCAATGATGAGTTTCATCCTTGGAACTGAATTGGAACATTAAAGTTCCAGTGCCATTTAATTGAAGAGTATATGCACAGACAAATGACCCTGACTGTTTTAAAGTTGTGTTTGGGGTGTCCTGTCTGTACATGGTAGTGAACTTGAGGGTTTTAGAGTGTTTAGTGTGCCCTCCCTGTACCTGGGTCCTTTAGAATGTCATGATGTGAATCAGTGGTGTGGAGAGGCTGTGAGATGGAGAAATGGCCTCCTTGACATTGTTTTCCAGACCCCAGATATTCCTGAAAGAGAGATCTGATCTAGATGTTCACAGGTTTTAAGGAACACCAGGAAGCATGGACCTCTCAGGGTGCTGATGTGGCCAGGAGGAAGAACTTGTCATTGGTGGCAAGATTTATGACAGACGGGATCTAAAAAACAAACATGCTTTGATCGTATTACCCTTCCTGTCCCAATTCTTTCCAAATCCATCCCTGATTCCCCAACCACCCAGCCTCTGGTCCCCTGCTTCCCTCCTGTCAAGGCCAATTTATGCTGTCCAGATAAGCTTGGATATGTGTCTGTCTATAAGTAAAGTGTGGTTAACTTAGCAGGAGCCGCACTCTTAGAGAGGATGGGCCCTTCTTATTCTAGAAGCTGGCAGTTCCCAGCAGGTCCTTGGCTCGGGGTAGGTTTGCCTGTCTCACTGCCCTCTGCATGCTGGGATTTGGTCTGGCTTGGGCCTACACAGGTCTTGTGTGTGCTGTCACAACTGCTGACTTCATATATACACTTGCTCTACAGTATCCAAAGGACACTGCTTTCTCGTAGTCTGACTCTTTCAGTGTTTTTACCACTTCTTCAATGGTCCTGGAGGAGAGGGTAGGTGGCTTATATGCTGGGTTTTGGACTGAGGCTTCTACAATGGAAGTTTTTATGAGCTGAGTTTATTGAGGGTGCTTCAGGCTAATGAGAGAGTCTGACTCAGAAAACAAAGTGGGCAGCTCCTGAGAAGGAGCCACACCTGAGGGGGCCTCATGTGTACACAGGCACACACTTCCTCTGTCCCCCTTTAACACACACATGTCCCCATAGGCACACATGCACACACAGATACACACAGGCACCCCTCCCTCGACATGCTCACACATGCCCACACAGGCACACACACTCATGAATACTCACACATGCTCACACAAGTGTGTGCGCGCATACGCACATGCGTGCACACACACACACACACACACACACACACACACATACACACACACACACACACACACATTCACACATGCCCTCACGTTCATACATGCACACACATGCACACACTCACACGTGACCAAAGGACACACACACATGCCCACGCAGGCACATACACACTCATTCACACACAGGCACATACACACTCATTCACACACAGACATATACACACACACTCACACATGCACACACACACACTCACACATACACACACACACACATACACACACACACACACACACTCACATACACATGTCCACATAGGCCCACACATGCACACACATGCCTACAGGGATGTGCACACACATACACACACAGCAAACAAAAGGCACCTGCTCCGGTCCCCCCATTCCCCGGGGTCCTGTGGTACTTTTAAGACTCTTTCCGTGATATTTCCTGACTTCCGATCCAGACTCAAGAGCACTCATGAGGCAGAACATAAGTAAAACATTTTCTTTCCATTTAAATATGTTTACAAATTGCACGATGCGATCCAAGCTTGCCCCGTTCCTCAGCAAACATTGGCAGATGCGAATTTTTGTCACATAAATCAGGGATAGTCTGAGCCAAGGACATTTTCCCCTCTTCCTTCTCTTTCATGTCTTTGACAGGCGCGTACACAAGAGCTAAACCATGCCAAGACTAATATTGTTTTAAATAGATATATGCTACATTTTAAAAGGAGAGGAAATGGATGTCAGACTGCCTGTTGCATCACAAACAAGGATGAGGCTGCACTCTGGGATGGAGAGAAGCAAGCCAGCTCTGGGCTCAGTCCCTGATGCTCCTTGAAGGAAAAGTATTGACTTTCTAATTAGCCTTTCAGACAGGGTTATAAAGAATCTATCAGCCCCATTTTCCCATAATGCCTCACTTTCACTAGTGTCTTCTGCTCTTCCTAGGCTTAGGCAAAGCGGCCACCATTCATGGATGCTGTCACAGTGGCAGCCGTCTCCCTGATTCTGCCTCTCTCTCAGCTCACTCATGCTGCACCTGTCCTTTACTGTGCCTCCACTCTACCTCTTCCTGTCACACACTGCTGAGTGGTCTAAAGTATAGCTTCAGGTTCCTGCCCTGGTACTCCCAAAGATAGTCAAGGCAGGATACAAGGAACTGGGCACTGTAAACCACTGCAGTGAATTCCCTCGAAGTTCTGGGGCCAGGAGTCTGGAGCCAAGGTGTCCACAGGATTGTAGTTGCTCTGAAACCCATGAAGACCCTCCTTCGCCTCTCTCAGTTGCTGTTTGTGTGCAGCTCTGGACTACACGGCTGCACTCTCTGACTGTTTCCACACATGTGCTGCCTGTGTGCCAGCTTTTCTATGAAGACTTTTTGTAAGAACACCAGCCACACTCAGTGCCTAGCCCTCCACACTCCAGAATGACCTCTTCAGGAGTTACACCTGTTTCCAAATGAGGCCATGCTCTGAGTCACTGGCTATGACTTGCACAAGATTTTAAGGGACACAAGTCTACTTCTGACACCATGGTTAGGCTATAGATTCTGAAAATCCCAGACTGGCATTCCACTGCCCTGGACTTCAGACTGCTAAAGTTAGACAGGACTGCTTGTTGGGCATTTCACAATAAGCTAGAGTCAGAGATGCATGGAAGTTAGTGAGTTCAGATTCAGTCACAGCTGCACTGTTCATATTTCACAAGCACCTTGTGTGATGCCAAATCATTTGTGCTCCAGGTGTCCAGTCTAGAAGTACATACATAGTCACCTACTATGGTGTGTGTCTCAGAAAACCTTCTGGTGGAAATGTTCATTTCTTGAGTGGCCTGGAGTACCACTACAAACAGTTGGCAGTCGCCTACAGAAACAGGCCTCAGCTGGAGAGGACTTTGTCCAAAGTGTATCACACCCAGTGCCTGATTGCAGGGGGGAAGAAAGACCAACCTCTTTGCTTCAACTTGGGATTGCTTGCAAGAGACACCAGCTGGGATGATGAACTTATCCTTGAGTTGAAGCTGGATGGCAAACTGTGTAAACACCACTCGTAGGCACTCATTTTAATCCATTTGTGGTTTGTAGTTTTTAAAAACTCTTTCTTATAGAAAGCAGCATAAACACACTTGTGTGCATGTATCTGCTGCATCCGCTGTTCTTCATCTTGCTTGTGTGGTTACCTACATGCACTCTTCTTTTTTAAAGATTTATTTCTTTTTGTGCATATGAATGTTTCCTATATGTATATATGCGTCCCACTCACATTTCTGGTGCCCTCGGAAGCCCTGGAACTACAGGTATGGATAGATGTGGACTACCATGTGGTGCTAGGAAAAAAGAAGCTAGTATTCTTAACCACTGAGCAATGTCTCCAGCCCCCAATACACCGTTCTGTATTTTGTTTTCATTTTCAGTTTGTTCACAAAAATCTTCCACGTTTTTAATGGCTGTCTGGTATTCTATTTTGTGGCAATACCATTATTTATTCAAACTTACTTCCCTATAGATACTCATTTGGATTTCATTTTTATAGATAATGATCTTGTTCTTGATGCTATTTTGTATTTAATGTGCTGAAAGTGGCAAGCTCTCAGTGTACATTGCTTTATACCCTATAAATAACACACACACCATTTTGTCAGGTATTTCAAATCTTTTCTCTTGATGTTTATGCTATGTTTTTTCATATGAGGCCTCTGCCAACATAAATTCTTCATTCAGTTAACAAAATGTGTTTTCCAGGTCTGTCTTTGTGGACTAGTGGGTGACAATTAGCTGACTTCCTGACATTATAGATGTCAATGACCAAAAGATAAAGTCCCATATGAGACGTTGAGGTTGAGTATGGAGCCCCATTGGCATGATTTTGGAACAGAGAATATATATATATATATTATATATATATATATATATATATATTCAGTTTTATTAGTCTGTGTTGTGTGTGTGTGTGTGTGTGTGTGTGTGTGTGTGTGTGTGTGTGTGTGTGTGTTCAGATAGCAACAGAACAGTGACTAAGACAAGCAGCAAGCACTTTGGGAATATTTAAAGTGGTAAATTCACTGTTCCCATTTCAGATTCAGGAAGGAAGGGAATTAAAGCAACAATAGCTAAACTCCACCAAGAACCATAACCTATTACCTCTAGTACAATCTAAGAAAACCCAAGCCCACCCCAGATTAGAGTAACATAACCAAAAAACAGATGTGCCTTGTGTCCATGTAGAAATGACTGACGGGCCCAAGCAAAGAGAAGATGAAAGAAAGATATCATGTTATTAACATACACAAAGAAACCCATGATGAAGGATACCTTTCTGGCCAGCACAGTCCTGTTTGTGAGCTGAGACTGTTGATCTGGTTGGGGTGTGTGTGGATGTCTCTGTGCACTGTAACAAACTGATTTCCCTGCTGGGAAGATGCTCTGACAGGGATACAGGTTGTTCTTTAAGGCAGTCTGTTTTAGATTTGCATAATGAGAAAGCAGACTCCATTTGATGGACATTCCGTGATTGTTTTGGTGCTAATTTTCACTTGCCCTTCAGCTTTATGAACTTAGAATGCTTTCCACTCATAAACGCACAGAATGAAGTATTCTAGAAGGATACCGGAATCTATCCCGAGGGGATTTGTTGAAGCTAATAAAAATATATATTGGTTGGGGCTGGAGAGATGACTCAGAGATGAAGAGCATTGGCTGTTCTTCCAAAGAACCTGGGTTCAACTCCCAGCACAAACATGGTGGTTGACAACTGGCTGTAACTCCTGTTCCGGGTAGCCATGCCATCTTCTGGCTTCTGTGGGCATTGTGCATATAAAGTACACAGACATACAGGCAAGCAAATTCTCATTCATTGAGTGTGTGGGGGGGGGCTACAGATGAAATTCAGTCCCCAGAGTGCTTACCTATCATACCTTAACCCAGAGAATATTCTGGTTTAAGACTCAGAACTGCCTAAATTGGGTATAGCAATGAATCCCTATAATATCAGTACTCAAAAGGCAGAAACAGGAGGATCTGAAGTTGATGAGCTTCAGCTACCTAGTTAGTTTGAGGCTAGCCTGAGCTACATGAGACACATTCTTAGTTAGGACTACAGTTGCTGTGATGACACATCATAACCAAAAGCAACTTGGGGAGGAAAGGGTTTATTTGGCTTATACTTCTAGAAGACTGCTGATTATTGAAGGAAGTCAGGGAAGGAACTTAAGCAGGACAGGGACCTGGAGGCAGGGCCTAAAGCAGGGGCCATGGAGGGGTGCTACTTCTTGGCTCTTTCCTTGTGAGTCACTCAGCCTGCCTTCTTAGAGACCACCAGGCAGGGGTGGTCTTACCCACAGTGGGTACTCTCCCCATCAATCACTAATTAAGAAAATGCCCTGTAGACTTGCTCACAGGCCAACCTGGTGGATACATTTTCTCAGTTTAAGCTTCCTCTTCTCTGAATATTCTAGCTTTGGTCAAATTGACATAAAACTAGCCAGCACAAACCCCACACTCAAACAAAAAATACTAGAACCTGGTGTGGAAGACTGTAGAGATTCAGTCAGCTGAATATATGATGTGGAGAATGTCCCCATTAAATAGAACAAGAAAGGAATTTAAATATTGATAGGGTGTTTCTTGGATAATTAAAAGACGCATCAGCTTTGGGTTCAATTTTATGTAACTTCATTGTCAATAATTATACTATCTTCTTTGACTCCACACACCACAATAATTGCTTGATACACTTCTGTGAGTCATTTCAGAAATATCTTTAACCTAGATTAATAAACAAAGTGCAAACAGACATGTTTATTGCAGTGCCTAGCCAGGAACTGTAAACTAAGTTTGCAAACATTGAAATGAAAATGCCCAGGATAGAATGGCCAAATGGACTGAGCCACCAAACCTACCAAGTTACCTTGGGATTCAGTGAATAACTCAGCCCTTAGCTTTTTTTTTTTTAATTATCATATGTCTGCTGTTGATATGAGTGTGTGAGTGCAGGGATTGTAGATTTCCAAACGCTGGAACTATAGCTGCTTGTGAGCTGCCTGATGTGGGTGGTGGGAGTCACACTAGTGTCTTCTGGAAAAACAGCAAGTGCTCTTAACCACTGAGCCATCTCTCTAGCCCCACGCCCACCCCCTTAAAAAAACATCCAAGCAACATGCATGTTTAAACTAAGTACATCAAGGTTGAAATGGGACTTTCAGGTGGGGAAGTCATTTAACCTTAATCTCTTTCTCTCATAGAAGCTGAGGAGTTTGCCACGTTGTATATCCAGCCTGTGCCAGACTCAAGTCCTGACTCTGTTCTTAGTCAGTCTAGAGCATTCTTCCCGGTCATAGTGTATGGCTTATCAATGCCATGGCTATGATACACTCTCAAGGCAGACATATTTCAGCACGTGAGAGGTCACCTACCCAATGGTTCTTGTATCATTCCCATTATTTAGAGCCTGGTAATATTGATTGTAATGGTGGCTGGGGGGTGGTGGTTATCCACTCTTGTAGGCCTTTGTAAGGGATAGCCTAATTCTCCCAGTCTGGCCTTGAAAGTTTGACACCCAAATACCCTCCAAAGACTACCATGTGCCTGGACTTTCAGGTCCCAGATTCTGGGTGATATGGCCACATGTTGCCCTGAACTTTAGATAAGGAATCTCAGACATGAAGGGTTGTAAAGACAACTGTTTGGCTTGAAACTAACACTTTCTCAGTAAGAAAATAATAAAAATAATTAGAGACAGGTGATGAGCATAGAAGACTATTATACAGAATATAAAACCATAAGAAAGAAAATCAAAATGGAATTTTGATTGGTTATCCACAACAGTCTGGAATGGCCTATGACATTACTTGTTTTTCTTACTGTGGATTGTACCTGGGAAGCAGGATCAGACATTCAGAATGGGTTTCTAGGGCAAGAGATGAAAATCAATAGACTTATGTTTGGTGTATACATGAGGCATCTCTAAATGCCTCTGTACTAAATGCATTGTTTCCAGCCCCTTCTGCTATTGGAAGGTGATGGACCCTTTAGATGGATCTGATGAGAAGTTTTAACTCACTGTAGGTGACTAGAAACTCTAGCCTGTTTCTCTTTTCTTCCATCCCTATTATACAACATGACGACATTGCTTCCCCAGGTATATCCCATGTGATGGGTCACATCACCACAGACCCAATGAGGCCAACTAATGGTGGACTGGAACCTCCAAAACTCTGCCAAAATGGGCTCTTTTCTCTCTAAGTCAATTGCCAATGTCTGAGATGCTTGCTTACAGCAACAAAAAGCTAAAGATGTGTGCTTAAAGAAAAAAGAATGATGGTCACCACAATAACTGTGCTCAGGAAAATGGAAAATGAAAGCAGGGAGGTACAGGTCTTTAGAAGAATTCCTTAAAGATGAAACAGTAGTTTAATTAAACAATTTTACAGAAGTCAAATACTCATGACTTAAATATGTGTATGTGTAAGTTTGCATTGCTTCTTGCTCATATTCTCTCAAGGAATGTGAAACCATGGACAAGTGGAAGATCATATCATACTGGGGGTCACTGGAAGACATCCATATCTGTACAAATATCTGGGGTAAATACCATGGGCTTCCTCTGCCCTATTTTCTGTTGGCAGTCGTTGGAATAAAGTTCAGCTCTGGTTTACCCAGCCTGCAAGGGGCAGCAATGTCCAGGTAGACACAGGATTTAGAAGGAACAGTGATTGGAACATCGTTTCCAGGTCAAGAAGAAAAGGCTCCACAGCAAAGCAGTAACAACCAGGCAGAGGAAGCAGTTTGGCTCACTTGCAGGACAGTATTTTCCCTTGAAATTCTCACTGCTATGTGTGGCTCCTCAGGCCGGCATCTAACAGTGCAACTCACTGTATATTGAGTCACCCTGCTGGGCTGGTATGCCATATGCCTGTAAGGAGAAAAAGGGGGGTGGGGGGAGGGAAAGATCTCGTCTTCTTGTAGCTGTCATGGATGTAAAATCCCTGGCAGCAAAGTGGGACTTGTGGTAATAATTGTGACACAATAGATTTTGACAAGACAGACTGCTGATATGTTCATTTGCATACTGATGCTCAGAGCCCTCCTTCTCTTCTCACAATGTGCTCTGGGCCCCATGTGGAGGCCCCAGGTATACCAGCACAACAAGGTTCTGTTCTGTCACTGGAGTCCAAATGGTCTACAAGGAAAGTGGTATTTGTGCCTCAGAGAAAAGAATTTGCCAAAGAGGATGAATGTGA
The DNA here is from genome assembly GCF_003668045.3 of Cricetulus griseus. Classification (NCBI taxonomy): domain Eukaryota; kingdom Metazoa; phylum Chordata; class Mammalia; order Rodentia; family Cricetidae; genus Cricetulus; species Cricetulus griseus. Next base: position 232,058,256 of record NC_048595.1, read on the forward strand.
AGAAAAATATAAGAGTCTCAATTATATGTAGCCGTACACTTCCTTCTAATAAGAGTGGGTGCCGTTTCCAGGCATCTACCAATGACCTTGACCATAGGAACCTGAATAACAAGAACAGGTGCAGCCAGCCATTAAACACTGATATACTCAGCAATCCCGCAAGGGCCACATCTTTACCAGTGAACATCTAGAAGCCCAAAGGAACATGGGTGGTAACCAGTCACTTCTACCTTGCAGTTACTAACTTGCCAAAGATGCAAGCTTGTCTTGATTTTGAGATATTTACGGTTTCTTTTTTCACAAGAAAACATATCCTAGCTGTAAATAAATGATTCAAAGATATCCAGGGGTGTGAGAACTGGCTCAACAAAAATCCTACAGCTTTACGACTCATCTGGTGCAGTCTGGACTTTTGTAACAAACTGACGTGAAGAAGATGAGTGGCAATTCACCAAAAGCAATGGACCAAGATGCAATGAACACTGTAGCTGTTAACTTCATCATTATAAAGACAACTGTGCATGTGCAACACCCTTACAGTTCATAAGGAAGTAAAGCAAAGGTTCAGATCTGCATTCTGCTCTTGCCTGCAACACTCACAGCACCAAAAGCACACAGACAGCATCGTCTGGAAATAACAAGCATCCAAACTTGGCTTCTAAGACTTTGATGCCAAAAGATCAGCTTTCTCTGGGAACAGTTGCCCCTGTGAAATTTTCTTTGCTTCTTCATATGGCCAGTTTGGGCAGCAGTGCTGGCAAACTTCAGCTGCCTGGTGAAGGATGAGATCCAGAAATATTCCTGTATCCCTAAGGCCATAGAGAGCCATTACCTGCTTGTTAAGGGTAGTGTTGTGTTCCTAGAATTCTTTATTTCTCACTGAAGTATTTTCTAGAACATCTGGTTGGTTATATTTTACATAAATCAACAGACTGTCATTTCCTGACAGCTACCTGTTTGCTTACACTTCGGTAAGTCCGATTTTTTTTTCAGAAATAACATGATATATGCAATACAACATGTAATTAAGCAAAACAATGCAAACAAACATAAGCAAGAGATCTATGGGAGCATGGATGTAGGCACAGAATGATGGCAACTGAAATGCATTCTACCTTCACCCATTTCCATGGCCTATCTGTAGCCTTTGATTCATGATAGAGACAAAGGTCTTCCATATAAATTACTGTTTAAGTAGAGATCCCATTTCTCAGCATAGCAATACTCATGCCTACTGGCATAGAATGTTAGGGAAACCGTCTAAGATAAGGGGAGAAAAAGAGAACCCTGTGGCCTTGCTGAGTCCTTAGAGGAGAGGCAGTCAGTTCATGAAAACACTGTGCTGTTCCTACAACCATCTCCATGACACGTTTAATGTGAGACAAATGACTGAAATAAACCCAGATTCACATACGTGACACTCCATTCCGTGTCCTGACTCTTGGATGAAACTGCATTCATGAGTTTAGATTAGAACCATTAGGGAAAACTGCTTTTTACACACCATGGCATTATTAAAAATCATGACAGCAACTATAAGGTTTTAAAGTGTGTCTCTCTTGAATGTTGTATTCTGCCTGTATTTATGTGTATGTGTTACAATTTTGTTGTTTTTTATTGTTTTTTTTTGAGACAAGATCTTGAACTCATTAACCCCCTGTTTCCATCTTCAGGTGCTAGCAGTACAAATATGTGCCACCATGGCTGAATATGTCTATCTGTCTATATGTTTACATGCACTTATCTGACTATTGGCTAGTGATTATTTGTTTCATCTGAAATCTATTTCTCTATCCATCTAATCCACATTTATCTGCCATCTTGCTAATCTATTATCTACCTATTTATTGTCTGTCTGTGTACCATCTATGTATTTATGATTTATCATTTATCTACCTATCTAATCTACTTACTCTATACCTTTTTATCAGCTACTATCTCTCTTTGCATACTTATCATCTATCTATCAATTAATCTACTCCAGATAGCTAGATCCCCATCTGTCCCTCCTGTTATCTTTTAATGTGCTTCCTGGGTAACTAGAGGGCAGAATAAAACAATTCAATTGTGTCTTCTATAATTAGCTATCGTTATGTTTCCTGTTATTATTCAAACCCCAATTGCATTTGAATTATTTAGCTGTATCAGTGTTAAATACACCTTGCACTCAATAGACTCTCACATTTTCTCATGGTATACATAATTCCATCTCGTTTTCTCCCTTGACATCTTGCCATTCTTCCACTAAGCATGTCAATCACAAACTCCATTCCTAGTCGATGGGCCAATATTTCTGATATGTGAAGTGGGAGGAGAAATAGAACTTATTGCTGCCAGGTATAGGAAAATTGGGTCTGCAGATACTGTAACTTTTTATTCCAGAAGTGGGAGTTCAAGGCAGGTGAAACCCATTCAAAGTTAAAATTCTTCAATTCAGTGGGAAGGCACAAAATTTACACTCTGTGTTTTCTGGTCTATTTTCCCTTTCCAGATAACTTCCCCCTCCCCCACCAATAACAGTCTTAATAGACTTGCCAGATTTGATACATAAAGGTTGTTAAATGAGAAAAGGAAAAACAAAGCCAACTAAAATAGATGAGAGTGTTCCTGTGCCTGCTGAATATATGAGAGGCTATGGGTGAGAATGACAACTTTACAGTTTTTAAAATACCAGCAAGCCTTTGGCAAACTAACTAGGTTGGAAAACACATGTAAATCAAACACTTAATGTGGGTGAAGGGAAAATTCCTAGACATTTTCTATTGCACAAAGATTAAATATTTTTGTGTGGCAAAGAATTCATAAACGGAAATCAAAAGAGAATCCCAATGATGTGAAATCGTATTAGCACATGTGACAAAAGGTTACCTCCTGCCGTATATGAAAGTCTCCTGAAATAGATGGAAACATCATAAATAACTTAGGAAACTGCAATTATAAGGGAGTAGAGGAGAAAGTGCTAGGTTTTATCCAGAGTGAGAGAAGAGGGGATGAAAACCATACTGGCAAACAAACATTACAAAATGATAACAATATAAGGCATCAAGTAAGAAGGTTTTCCTAAGGGTTGTTGGTGTGAGAAGTGCCACAGATTTTTCTAAGTCAGTTGGGTAGTATTTCTGAAAAGCAAACATGTAAATACCATTGCAATCAGTAAGCCATCTCCCAGATATGAAGATGGCACCAGTGTCTACGGACATGGTTTTCACATACGAAGCTCCTCCAAGCTGATGAGCCACTGGTTGGACCGTGCTCCAGCATATCAGATGGACAGAGAGCATGCACAACCAAAAGTACCAGGATACCCTGTAACCTGCCCATTCCCTGCACTGTGCCACTGATGCATTTTGACATTGGAACAGTGAGTTGTGAACTGTGTATGTCTTTCTTCCTCTTTTGAAATGGGCGGGCACAGGTCCTAGCTGCTGAGTGTAAGGGATCAGGGGCCAGAGAAGTGGAGGGAGGTGCGGGCCATTTGCTGGCCCTTGTTGCTAATTCACTAGTTTTGTACTTATATGGCTCAGATACAAGTTGTGCAATTCAGATGATAAAAAATTTAACCAAATGTGCTATAGGGGGGAAAACAAATATGAGTAGGTCTTAAACCAACCTTTCTCCTACTTTGGCCTACAAATATTGGGATTCTAGTTATGTGCCACCATGCCCTGCTCTATATACCTGTTTTTACATCTGTCATCTATGTATCTCTCTGTGTGTGTATATATATTTACATGTGTGTGTATATATACATGTACCTGTCTATTGTATATGTATGATCTATCTTCTATCTCTATATCTACCATCTATCTACTCTATTATCTATCCATCTACTTAACCTGCTATCTACCTCTTTAACATCTATCATCTGTCTAATTCATCTGCCCACCTACTCATCATCTATGCAGACAAAGCAAGCACCTTAGCTATACAATGCAACTAGCATGGCTTTGTTAGGGACACATAGTCCTGTGCTAAATAGAGAATTGTGAATCAGACTTCCAGAGTTCAGGCTGTGTGTTCACAGAGTCCCTCAGGAACACTTCAGGAAATAATGAGCTAAATTTAGTTCGGGTTACTGTAAAATAGTAGGTCAGGACCAGAGAAGTGGCCTGTGGTTGGACTGTGAAGGTAGTGTTTCTGGGAACATGTAGTGATGATTTAAAATATGTGGATTTTTTGCTTCTCTGGCAGACAGATTTCTTCTGTGTTGCAATTTCTTCTGGTTTGCAATCATTGTCCATAATGAACGAACACTATGTGTGAAAGAAGAGGAGGGTGGTGAACACACTTGTTCTGAGACATGACTTCAGTAGTATTTAGGTCACATTTCCTTGCATCTGAGTCCTGTAGGGGCAGTCTCTGTCCTTTCTCATCTGCTCACATTTACTCTATTATGAATAAAGTTTCATGGAGCATCAACTCTGAGAAGCTCACTCTGCATTTCTCTTTCAGAACACAACACATTTTAGCTTCTGCTTTCTGCTCAATGCACATAAGAGAAGGATACATGTGGAGCTGTGGACATGAGTCTGTGTATACAGGACACCTGCAGCTTCCAGATAAAGCATTCTTTAACAGGTGACAATCCACATCCTCTGGTTGCTTATGTGAGTGCTTTTGAATGTACTGCCTTGTCTTTGAGGGACTGACTCTACTGTAGGAAGCAATGGTTTCCTTGGGCATAACACTTGTCCCACATTACGGGTTCTGCACAGGCCACCCTTCCTAACTCCTGATGTCTGGGCTTTGTTTGCCTCTAGTTTGTGCATAGCCATCCAAAAGCATTTCTGCCTTGGGCAATGCCAACGTGTCTGGCTTTCTCTGGAGAGTGGCCACTACTCCTTGATTCTCCAGCTGTCCCCAATGGCTCGTAAGTGACCAGCTACTGGAGGCTGAGATCAGCATATGGAAGTATTGCTAGATAGATGATAATAGCCTCATTAGATGACTAGAGATACATGCATAACAATATAAATGTTACACAGCAAGAAAGATGGAGCATGTGGGATATGCCTAAGTGCCCCGGATGGAGCTGTACCAACCATGTCTCTAGCCTGGACACTCCACTCTTTGCCCTGTCCACTAGGGAGTGATGAATGAACCACCTCCCTGACAATGTGGCATGAATGACATAATCATTGAACTTGTTCTTCAAGTTATTGATGACTTTTGGGGTGGTGTAGACAAAACACAGTCCGCCCCCATGAGCTGACCATGGCCCAGGGACTGCTGGCCGGTGGATGCTTTATTTCTTCTTGTGAATGTGAAGAGTGGGACAGAGAAAATGTAGGAAGAAAACAAAAACGACATGGAGTAAAGGCAAACAGGAGAAAGGAGAGGGAGGACTCAGGCCAATGAACACACATCAGCCGAGAAGTCTCACCACTCTACACATCACTTGGGATCCAGGACGGTCTATATGTTAAAGTGAAGGCATGGGCCTCAAATCTCAACATCTCAAAACAGCCATATGTTTTATCAATGGCATTGTAAATAAAAACATGCTAAACTGATACTTGGATTTTAAAGGAAATTCAGTAATTAAATATAAAACAGACATCTTAAGATGGTGGTGATGATGATGTTGGAGGAGGAGAGTAAATGCTGATATCTCAGAGGAAAACTTACAAGTGTCAATCATTGCATTTGGAGTAGTTTGACATAAATTATTTGTTAAAATGGTGGCAACACTTTCACACTTAGTTCATTGCCTCTTGTTAAGACATTGCCTGCCATAACCTGCCTCTCACCCCAGGTAGACCCAATGGTACTTACCAAGCACAAACTAAATCTACAAACCATAAGCCAAAATGATTTCTTATTCTTTGTAAGTCTCCCACACTCGATATAGTAAGGGAAAACAGACTGCCATAGAAATATATTCATTCGATAGAAATTAATGGAATGATCAAACATGGTGTGAGCAAGAAAAGTGAAATTTTAAAGCAAATTTGGAGAATATTACTAATGCGCCTGCATTTGAACACTACACCACATGTGTTGTATGTACACTCCAGGGTCTGTGAACTCCTAAAACTATCATTTAGGACTTTTGATCCTGAGTAAATAATTTCAGATTTGTCGGTCAATTTCTCCAGCTATAAATGAAATACATAACAGCTGCAGCAACTGCTGAAGAGAATTGTCACTTACTTTTCTCAATACCTGAGAAGAAACAGCTTGAGGAAGAGATAGTATCTTTGGCTCATAGTTCGAAGTACTTTTCTCCTTTTTATTGGGACCTGGTCCCCAACACAGAAACACTGCAACCCACAGTTAGATTTTTCTACCTCAATTAAATGAATCTAGCTATCAGAGGCTTGTCTCTTCTTCAATTCTAGGGCCTTTCAAGTGGGCAACTGAAGGTGTTTATCAGCCGTAGGAGTTCCCTGGTAGAGTTTTTCGGGTCACTAATGTAGACTATCATGTCATCTGCAAATAGTGAAAGTTTGACTTCTTCCTTTCCAATTTGTATCCCTTTGATCCCCTTTTCTTGTCTTATTGCTCTAGCTAGAACTTCAAGTACAATATTGAAGAGGTATGGAGAGAGTGGACAGCCTTGTCTTGTTCCTGATTTTAGAGAAAATGCTTTGAGTTTCTCTCCATTGTTGGCTATTGGTTTGGTGTATATTGCGTTTATCATGTTTAGATATGTTCCTGTTATTCCTGTTCTCTCCAAGATCTTTATCATGAAGGGATGTTGGATTTTGTCAAAGGCTTTTTCAGCGTCTAGTGAGATGATCATGTGGTTTTTCTTTTTCAGTTTGTTTATATGGTGGATTACATTGATGGATTTTCGTATGTTGAACCATCCTTGCATCCCTGGGATGAAGCCTACTTGATCATGGTGGATGATTTTTCTGATATGTTCTTGGATTCGGTTTGCCAAAAACTTTGGCCAACTCAATGGGTTAATCGATGATAAAGAATTAAATATTTACAGAAAAAAAATCATGAAAGATTTTTACACAGGGGTGGGAGAGATACCCCAGAGATGAAAACCACTTGCTGCTGCTGTTGGAGAGAACCTGGGTTTGGTTCCCAGGCTCTACATAGTATGGGGGTTCGAGTCCTGCTCTTGGCATCCAATGACCTCTTGTGGCCCCTACAGGCACCAGCGTTCATGTAGGGTGCATAAACACACATACATATCAATATTGATGTATCTTGAAAAGTGATTTTGTGTGTGTTGCACTCAGTTTGTTTAAAACGCGTTTAGAATATTCATAAATGAAGGAATATTGGTCTCGCATGTCCTTTCTTTTCCACTGTGTGCATGTGCTTAGCATTAGAGTTGGACCACCCTCACAAAACAGCTGAGGAACAGTCACTCTGATCCCTAGAAGAGTTTTCTGTGAGATTGGGGTTTCTAAAACATTTGAGATGACTGTATAAGAAAGTGCCTTCTTCAAAAGGGGTTTTAATATGTTGCACTAACTGAAAATATTATAGGAGCTTTAGTATATAAGTTTCTAATTTATGCTCTATAGAGTTTATTTACATTTAACAGGATTTATTTGTCTTATAGTATCTTTGTCTGAACTTCAAAAATATTACTCTAAAGATATTCATAATATTTTCTGTATTTTAAATACCTGGTATTTTTCCATGCATAATGTTTATTTCTTCTGCGTTCCTATGATGCGTAATACTTCTGTGTTTCACCACTTTAAAAAAATTCAAGACAGACTCACTGTGTAGTCCATGCTGCTCTTGAATTCATGGTCCCTCCTGCTTCAGGGTCCTGGAAGTGAGAACTACGGCACATACCTCACACTCAGCCGTTTCACAACTTTCAGTCCTATCGTCATGTTTCAGGATGCTTCCTTTGCCATTGATTTGGCTTTTTACTAGCTCATTTATGAGTTTCACTAGTTTATCTTGTCATCAGGACCTTTAAAAATGGAATGAAATTGGCATTCAGGTAACTAAGAAAAACCTCCTAACTTTCAGTATCTAACATTTTATCTTTTGTTATCAGCACTTAGTAACTATCAGGGTGCTTAATTTTTACCTTTATTAAACTTCTTTTTAAAAATTCAATACTATGAGCTGGCGGTGTAGCTTAGTTTGGTAGAATGTCCGCCTAGTCTACAGAAAACCTGGGCTTGATCGCAGCATCATGTAAACTGGGCATGGTGAATGTTTATGATTCTAGTGCTTCAAAGCTAGAGGCAGGAAGATCAGAAGTTCAAGGTCACCCTTGGTGACATACTGGATTCAACAACAATCTGGGATAATAAAGGAAGTCCTGTATTGAAAAAGAACAAAAAAATGAATAAATTTAAATTTTAAGTGATTAACATGCAACTTATTTTTTGTTTGTCAAAGCATACTGTCTATATACTAGTCATTCTGCAAACTTGTTAAGGATTCCTTTATGGTCTAGTGTTTAATAGTGTAGAAACTACACAGGTTTGAGAAGAATATTGTCTCAATATTAAGTGAAGGAATCTATGCATATTCATTATATAGTATTTTAACATGTTTATTCTTCAACCATTAGCACGTGCTTTTTGTTCTGACAGCCTTTAGTATTCCCTTTCACAATGATTCTTTGTATTCTTAGATTTAGCCTTTCTGATACAATTTAATAAAACAATTATGTTGGATTCTTTAATTAGAATTGCATTGATCTTATGGAGTAATTATAGAAACATTTAAAAAAGTCTTATAAATCAATATGGTATGTCTCTATTTTTTTCTGGTCCTTAAAAATGTTTTTAAATAGCTGGGCGTTGGTGGCGCAAGCCTTTAATCCCAGCACTCGGGAGGCAGAGGCAGGCAGATCTCTGTGAGTTCGAGGCCAGCCTGGTCTCCAGAGCAAGTGCCAGGATAGGCTCCAAAGCTACACAGAGAAACCCTGTCTCGAAAAAACCAAAAAAAATGTTTTTAAATAATATTTTAATTTTAATGTGGAGGAGTTGCAGGGGTGGGGGAATGACTATGATAAAAACACATTGTATGCATGCTCAAGGTTCTCAAAGAATTAATAAAATACTGTACTTAATAAAAACAATGGTTTCCATTTTTCCATAAACATCTTTCATATATATATATATATATATATATATATATATATATATATATATATATAGTTTTATAATTACTTGTCAGTGTTTATTCAAGATCAAAGGTCCTCTGTATTTACAAGTTTTATTTATCTTATTATATAGACCAAATATTGATGTTTGTATGTTTTTACTTCCCACCGCGTTACATTTTGATCTTGCAGACTAGGTAACGGATGATCTGTGCCAGATAATCTTGTATGTGATATTGCTGGAGGAAATTACAGTTTAAATAATCTCTTCACTTCTTATACTTACTGTATCTTGCTTTCTGCCTTGCTGCTCTGGCTAAAACACACAGAAAGGTGTGTTTAGAAAGGTGAAAGTCTTTGGGACATTGCTACCTCATCTCCAGCTTCTCAGTGCCGTTGCTTCTAATGTTTCCATGGAGATCACACTCTCTCTTCACCAGAACCATATGTCCATGACAAGACAATCTCTTCAAGCATGTGAGGATAATTAAGTTTTAATTAATTCGTTATTAAAAAGTTTCTGTATATTAATAATTACAGTAACACATATCTGTATTAGTATGTACATATTTGAGAGCAAGAAAGAAAGTTTATCTCCCTTATATACATCATTAGTAACAAACTCCTAGTACCTTAGCTACTGATGCTTCCTTAGATTTTTGAGAGAGCCTACTTACTTGTACCTGGACTATTTGCTTTAGCCTGCACTTCATTCAGTTTTTCATTAACTTAATTATTTGCTGACATTTATATTTACAAATAACAGTGGACTCACATTTCTCCTGCTTAAGCTGTCTTTTTCACATTTTCACTCAGAGCCATGAAGACTAATGGACTGAGCTATAGTGCCTTTCAGTTAGTGTGTGTTTTAAGGATGGTCCTTTAGACATTTGCCAATGTAGACATTCTTAGTGTGTGTTGATGGTCAGAACTTTAGAGTGTATTTAATTTCTTCAGTAGCTACACGTTTTGAGCTATATTTTCCAATTTTTAAAATTTATATTTTGTAAATAATTTTCATAAATAGAATGATGGAAGCAGGGCTGAGAATTTCTGTAGTTTAACTTCCCATATACTTATGGTAATGTTCGTCTTTTTCTTTATTGTTTTTTTAATTGGTGATTTTAATTTCAAATTTTTATTTATTTTTGGAACTGTTTTTCTTAGGGTTTTAAAAATATGTTTTTAATTTAGATAAAATTACATAATTTCCACCTCTCCTTTCTCCCTTTAGCACCTCCCAGACTACACACCCACAACCATTCTTTTTCTTTGATTATTACTGTTACATCTATTTGAGTACATGCATATATATATATATATATATATATATATATATATATATATATATATATATATGCCAAAGTATATATAAATACAACCACCTGAGTCTGTCTTTGTTGTTTGTGTTTATAAGATTTCAAGTATGACCCCTCTGCATTGGGTAACAAATAAGGGAGAGGGGTTCACTCTTGAAAGAAGATAATCACCCTTCTCCCAGAAGTTATTAACTGTCTGTGGGTTCTCTGTCTGAGGGGGGCCTGTGACATTTTCCCTGCTCCATGGTAATGCATCCCTTGATATTACCCTTGTTCTGGCCTTGTGAATGCAGTCATTTCTAGGAGAGACTGTTTCACAGCAGAATTCCTGATATTCTGGCTCCTGTACTCTTTCTGCCCCCACTTCTGTGATCGTAGCTGAGCCATAGAGGAGGAAGCTGTGTTGTCGATGGTTCCACTGGGTCTGGATTCTCCTTGACCTGCCATTTGTACATTTTGTCCAGTGTGTGTGTGTGTGTGTGTGTGTGTGTGTGTGTGTGTGTGTGTGTGTGTGTCTGCCTGTGTGATAGTCTCCACTGGCTGTAACTAGAGTCTCCTTTGATAAGGCACAACAAACATACCTATCTGTGGGTATCAGGATGAAATTAGAATATGGTAACTTGTATAAACCGATGAAGATGAAACAACTCAGCACTGAATGACACAAAGAAAAGTAAAATCTTCCTGGAACTAAATGAAAACAAAACCACAACACAAAATATCTGGGACACATTAAAAGTAGTTCTAAGAGGAAAGTTTATAATCTTAAATGCCTACATGAAAAATAAAATCAACATACAGCAAACCCACAGCCAACATCAAATTCAATGGAAAGAAACTCAACTCGATTCCTCTAAAATCAGGAACAAGACAAGGTTGACCACTCCCTCCATACCTCTTCAATATTGAACTTGAAATTCTAGCTAGAGCAATAAGACAACTAAGGAGATCAAGGGTATACAAATTGGAAAAGAAGAAGTCAAATTTTCACTATTTGCAGATGATATGATAGTTTACATAAGTGACACGAAAAAATCTACCAGGGAACTCCTACAGTTGATAAACACCTTCAGCAAAGTGACAGGATACAAGATTAACTCAAAAAAATCAGTAGCCATACTATATAAGAAGATAAATGGGCTGAGAAAGAAATAGGAGAAACATCACCCTTTACATTTGCCACAAACAACATAAAATACCTTGGGGTAACACTAACCAAACAAGTGAAAGACTGATATACCAAGAACTTTGAGTCTTTAAAAAAAGAAATTAAAAAAGATACCAGAAAAATGGAAAGATCTCCCATGCTCTTGGATAGGTAGGATCAACATAGCAAAAATGGCAATCTTGCCAAAAGCAATCTACAGATTCAATGCAATCCCCATCAACCTTCCGGGGGCATCACCATCCCTGACTTCAAGCTCTATTATAGAGCTATAGTCCTGAAATGGCTTGGTATTAGCACAAAAATAGTCAGGTAGACCAATGAAATAGAATTGAAAACACTTATATGGACCCACATACCTACAAAGACCTGATTTTTGACAAAGAAGCTAAAGATATACAGTGGAATAAAGAAAGCATCTTCACCAAATGGTGCTGGCATAACTGGATGATGGCATGTAGAAGACTGTAGATAGACCCATATCTATTGCCATGCAAAAAAACTTAAGTCCAAATGGATCAAAGACCTCAACATAAATCCAGCCACACTGAACCTGTTAGAAGAGAAAGTGGGAAGTACCCTTGAACAAATTGATACAAGAGATTGCTTCCTGAACCAGTAGCACATACCCTGAGATAGACAATGAATAAATGGGACCTCCTGAAACTGAGAAGCTTTTTTAAGGCAAAGGACACAGTCAACAAGACAAAAAGGCAGTCCACAGAATGGGAAAAGATATTCACCAAGCCCACATCTGACAGAGGGCTGATTTCCAAAATATACAAAGAACTCAAGAAGCTAGTCACCAAAACACCAAATAATCAATTAAAAAGTGGGGTACAGAACTAAGTAGAGAATTCTCAATAGAGAAATTTAAAATGGCTGAAGGATACATAAGAAAGTGCTCAACATCCTTAGCCATCAGGGAAATGCAAATCAAAACAACTCTGAGATACCATCTTACTCCTGTCAGAATGGCTAAAATCAAAAACACCAATAGCAGTTTATGCTGGAGAGGATGTGGAGAAAGGGGAACACTCCTCCACGGCTAGTGGGAGTGCCAACTCATACAGCCACTTTGGAAATCACTGTGGAGATTCCTCGGGAAAATGGAAATCAGTTTACCACAAGATCCAGAAACTCCCCTCTTAGGCATATACCCAAAAGATACACATTCATACAACAAGGACATCTGTCCAACCATGTTCATAGTAGCATTATTTGTAATAGCCAGAACCTGGAAGCAACCTAGATGCCCTTCAACTGAAGAATAGATAGAGAAAATGTGGTACATTTACACAATGGAGTACTACTCAGTGGGAAAAACAAAACAAAACAAGGGAGCCTTGAAATTCCCAAGCCAATGGATGGAACTAGAAGAAACAATCCTGAGTGAGGTAACCCAGTCACAAAAAGACAAACATGGTATGTACTCACTCAAAAATGGATTTTTAGACACAGAGCAAAGGATTACCAGCCTATAATCCACACTGCCAGAGAAGCTAGGAAACAAGGAGAACCCTAAGAGAGACATACATGTTCCCCCTGGAGCAGGGAAAAGGGACAAGATCTCCTGAGCTAATTGGAAGCATGGGGGAGGGAGGAGGGAGTTAAGAGAAAGAGAAGGGGAGAAGAGGAGGGGAGAGGAAGACATGAGAGAGCAGGAAGATTGAGTCAGGGGAAGAACAGAGGAGAGCAAGAAAAGAGACACCACAATAGAAGGAGCCATTATAGGCTTAAAGAGAAATCTGGCACTAGGGAAATGTTCAGAGATCTACAAGGTTGACCCCAACTAACAATCTAAGCAATAGTTGAGAGGCTACCTTAAATGCCCTTCTCCAATAATGAGATTGATGACTACCTTATATGCCATACTAGAGCCTTCATCCCATAGCTGATGGAAGCAGAAGCAGACACCCACAGCTAAACATTGAGCTAAACTCTGGAATCCAGTTGCAGAGAGGAAGGAGTGATGAGCAAAGGAGTCAAGACAAGGCTGGAGAAACCCACAGAAACAGCTGACCTGAATAAGGGGGAGCTCATGGACCCCAGACTGATAGCTGGAAAACTAGCACAGGACCAATACAGAGCCCCTGAACAAGGATGTCAGTTTGGAGGTCTGGTTAATCTATGGGGCCTAGCATAGGAATGGACTTTGGGAGCCCTCTCCACATAGAGGGCTACTCTCTCAGCCTAAACACAGGGGAGGGTCTAGGCCCTGCTCCAAATGATATGACAGACTTTAAAGATCCCCATGGAAGGCCTCCCCTCTCTGGGGAGCAGAAAGGTGATGGGATAGGGGGTTGGTGGAGATCAAGGAAGGAGGGGAGGGAGAGGGAACTGGGATTGACGTGTAAAATAAGATTGTTTCTAATTTAAATTTAAAATAGAAAAAAATCAGAAACAGCACAGATGAACAACTTGATGCAATTTAAGAATTTGGCAACACAAGATCAAACCGAAACCAAGCCTAGTAGGAGGCAAGAAACAATTTTTATAATTACACCTTGTGTTTTCTGTGAGAATGTAAGCCTCAAGTACCAGCAATGGCACAGTAAAGACTAAGAAGAATTAGACGGAGTTAAGAAGTATAGCTGGGACAAAATCTTCTTCCAACACAGTAAGATTAAAATCTACCCAAAGAGGTAAATAGAAGAGTCTGTTTGCTGAGCAGTAGCCCTAGGGAAGGCATAATTTTGTGTGCATTTGTCATTGTCATCATGCCATTTTGGGTCTTGTTATTTACTTATTGCTTTATACTTTTGAGTAAATGTATCCCTTGACACTTTCACACATGGCTATAACACCTTCTGGTCTATCCCTTTCAACCTCCTCCTCCCGCTCCGTCACCTCTCCACCAAGTTCCCATTATACTTTCATGTCTTTTTGTCTTGGTTTCCCTTTGTGAAACACTGTGTTTCATGGGGCCACTTGAGTGTGCTCATATGGATCTACTGGTTACTGGAGCTGATGGCTTCCTCTGGACAGCTGTTTCAGATGTCTAGGTTCTTTCTCATTTTAAGTAGCATAGGTGGGTGTAATGGTAAGTCTTTACTCCATCCCGAGCCCTGCTGCCATGTGGGTGCCCAGAATAACACAGAGAGTCTTATATTAGTTTACAATGCTGCTGGCCAATTGTCTAGGATTTCTTATATGATAGCTCAGTCTTAATTATCATAAATCTATATATTTTATAAGACTTATCTTATCGAGGACACCTTCCACTGTTGTCCTCTTCCCAGGATCACATGGAAGCTCCAGAGCAGAGAGCAGGAGGAAGAGGAAGAGCAAGAGGACGATTTTCTTCTTGTCCCTGCTTATATTCTGAGTCTGCCTGCTATGTCACTTCCTGCCTGGATCTCTTTACTGTATTTCCCAGAATCCTCCTTGACTCCTAGTTCCACCTATCTTGCTTTCCTATTGGCCAACAGTACTTTATTTACCAACCAGTAAGATAAACATATACACAGAAGGACCTCCCCCATCAGGTGGGTTTGCAACAAGCATCTTAATGGTGTTCTTCTGTTTCTTTTCTTTATCAGGTCTACTCTTTCACAGTGCTCACATTGTCATAAATCACTTCAAGTTCCCTGAGTGACGATTATTGAGGCAAACACTGTTTTGTGGCTCTGGCCTTACAGGAAAGATGAGTTTCTGAAACAGTGTGCAAATGTCTTCTATTTGAAACACTCCTTGCTACTGATTTGTGTATGAAATTGGAAGCTTTTAGAGGGTCACAGTGGTATATTGGCATAAGTCTTGCTATGATGAAGGCTGAGAAGGTAGGAAGACCATTGAGCCAGCAACATGGGGGCAGCTCTAGCAACATGACTAGATATTCTCTGAAAAAGGCATATTAATGACCGTCATGAAGCACCTGCTGCACAGGCATAAGGACCTGAGTTCAGATCCCCAAGGTCCATATACAGAGCTGGACATTGAGTCCCATTCCCTGTAATCCTGTGCAGGGGAGGCCCAGACACAGGATCCCTTGGCTTGTTGGCCAGCCACTCTCACTGAGCAGGGAGCCCCAGGTTCAGTGACAGACCTTATCTCAAAACACAAGATGGAGAGCAACTGTGGAGACCTCCCACCTTGACCTCTGATCTCCAAATACAAGTGCACATGTGTTTGCACATATACACCACACATGTACACACACCAAAATCCTATTTTTAGGTAAATTGTATGGGAATAAATGAATCAGTGGCTTTGATTGTTTTCTCACCTTTATTTTTATTTCAGTTGATAATTTGTTGCTTAAAAAGAAATCTGTGTATCCAGTGAGCTCTTGCTCTTTGGGGCTTGTAGATTATTCTTCACCCTCACTCCCAAGGAGTCAGTCTCTCTCAGTCATATCCAGAGCACAAAATACACGGACAGATGCGGTCTTCCTTCTGTTTACAGAATCCCCAGATACTTTGAAATTTCCTGATATTTGAAGCATCTTCAGTAATCACTTAGGCAGCCCACAAAAAAATCTGTGAACTGTAGTTAGTTTGTGTGTGTGTGTGTGTGTGTGTGTGTGTGTGTGTGTGTGTGTGTGAGAGAGAGAGAGAGAGAGAGAGAGAGAGAGAGAGAGAGAGAGAGTTCACAAATAAAATGTAAATCCAAGAATTCCTACTAGAATCCAAGAATGAAGTAAGTTACATTTGGAATTGAATCCCCCTTGGTAAGTTTCTGTAGCATGATTTCTAATTGGTCTTAATAATAAAAACCTGGAGCAGATATAGGCGTTAATGCGGAAAGATGAGAGAAGCAGAGCAGCCAGCCACTAGTTCTTACCTCTACTGAATCCTATGACCAAAGGGTGATCCTGCTCCTATGAATCCTCAGACTGAATGCATGATGCTGTCTCTAAGACTTCTCATTCTGTCTGCTCAGACTGAATGCTCTGAGCTCCCATCTCCTCCCGCCTTATATTCTCTCTCCACCCAGACTTATCACTCCTGTCTCTACCTCCCTGGTGCTGGGATTAAAGGCATGAGCTCTGTTTCTCTTTGAGACTGTATCAATCTAGTGCAGCCCAGGGTGGCCTTGAACTCACAGAGATCTGTCTGCTCTGTCTCCCAAGGGCTGGGATTAAAGGTGTGTGTCACCACTGCCTCTCCTCTATGGCTAACTAGTGGTTAGAATGCTAACTCTGCATTCTGATCTTCAGGCAAGCGTTATTTGTTAGATTACAAGCAAAATATCACCACCGGTTTCATGTTGTTTACTCAGTGAAATTCTCTGCATTAGGACAGAGTGGATGGTACCTTAGACAACATACATGCTGGGGGGAACCACTCATTTCCTACATCTCAATGTTCTTCCTGAGCCCAGGACATGAACTAAACCTGTTGGTAATTATTTAGGGAAATCTGAATAGCTGAGTGATATTGAAAAATACAAAAGGTGCCATGAAGTTGGAAACAAAAACAAAACCAGGGGCTCACTGCAGTAGGACTGTATGTAAGTTAATGAGGGTGTGATCCATCTACCCTGCGTTCTCTTTCTTCCCTGCAGGTCCAAAGGCAGAGTGTGTATTGTCACCTCAAGTCCCTATGTTCATATTGTTTCTTCTGAATACATACATACATACATACACACACACACACACACACACACACACACACACACACACACACACACACACACACACTGGGGCTGACTGGCAGACAGTCTAGTGGATTATGGTGAATTATAAGTTTAGTAAGAGAATTGTATCAAGAAATGTTATGGAAAGCAACACAAAAAGATATCAGACATCTTACTCTGGCCTTCAAAGGTATGCACATAGGCTTGTGCTCCTACACACACACACACACACACACACACACACACACACACACACACACACACACTGTGCTGTGTCTGCCTTTACCTTAATAATATATCCAAGCCCTTACTCCATTTAGAGCCTTCATATTTTGTCTAATCTTGGTGAATTTTTAACCAAAAGAGGAAAAATTACTTCATGTGATTCTACCTTGTTTCTTAGATTATGTCAAATATTTCTGACTATACACAATGAATCAAGAGTGACAAGGAGAACCCTCTACATGCTGTAGATCATAGCATGGAAGTGGCAGAACCAATTTTTCTCTCTCTGCATGCCACATACAATTATGGACGTGGTTTGTCATTTGCCTGCACTGATAAGCAACTCATGTCTGATTATTGGTTAGACAGGAGATAAACACCAAGCTGAGAAGGCTCCACAGACTCTCAGACTCTCACAGTTAATGATTCTCAACAGTGATTTCTGGCTTAAAGTTTTAGGCAGTTGCCTACCCAAAACATGATGGTCCAACAACTTCTAAACCAGATCGGAACTCCAGTTTGGCCTCCAAACTGGATCCTTCCCCTACAATTGTCTTCCAAATACATTTCAGTATTCTCTCAGTTGCCCAGGCCAGAATCCTGGGAGCCAGCCCTGCCTTCTCTCTCTTGGGCCAGCTTCTATCACTTGGCAACTCTTGTTGGAATTGGATTCAGGTCCAAACATGCCATCCCACACTGCACAGTCCATCATCTCCTGCCCAAAGATTCCCAAGTGGCACCTTCTCCCATCCTCTTCTGTGTCCTTTGTGGAAGGGACAGTCATGGTCTACCTTTCAAAATTGAAGCCAGGATTCTCTGCAAAAATTGTCATAAAAAGAAAGTTGTATATATTTAAATTCAGGTGATATGGTCAGGACCGGAAGATACAGCAAGTCTCATTTTTGCCATCTCCTTCCCTTCCTCACACTTCTGCCTGCCTAACTGACCATCTTGGTTTTTTGTTTTGTTTTGCTTTTGCTTTTAACACAACAAAGCTCATTCTCAAACCATGGCTTTAGGTTTGGTGATACCAGATATCCCCAAAGCTCACTTTTCAAGTTGAACCCAGACCAATGAGCAAATGTCAGCATCTTGAAGAGAGTTTCTTGGCTGCCCAACACTTCTACTTCCATGATTACTTTGTACTTATGGCTTTTGTGTTAGCCTGATCTCAGAGAACATATTAGGGGAACATCCTGACAAGGTAGAGTTCATCTACTTCTGTGTCCTCAGTGGCTAAGAAAGTTAGCAGCATGGTGTGTATGTATGCTTGTTGAGTATTTCTGAATGAATAAACTATGCATGTGGTTAGTTTTTTTCTTTTCTTTTTTTTTTGAGACAGGGTTTCTCTGTGCAGCTTTGTAGAGATCCACCTCTGCTTCCTGTGTGCTGGAATTAAAGGCATACACCACCACCATCACCACCACCACCACCACCACCACCACCACCAGGCTGAGGGTGGTTAGTTCCCTTGCAGAGTTCTGGGATGTTTTGCTTCCAGTGTCTCCAGCCTGCCTATATTTTGTGTGCAATAGATGGAGGTGCTTGATGGCATGCCTCGTCATCTTTATCTCTATCCATCCAGGATCTGAGGTCCCCAGTGTGATGAGGTTCTAGAAATAATCCTGGCTGGGTGTAACTGGTGTCAGGGGTTCTCTTGGCTATGACTGAGTTTCTTAGTGGGAGGTGCTGGCTCATGATCTTGTCACCACCTTTGTCCTCTACTGTTGGAAATTTGGTGCAATGCACATGTGACTGTCAAGTCTTGCCTGTTTTAACTTAACAATGCCTTCAATTAATTTTAATGGCAAACTAAAGGGAGACTTCTTGCTTATGTAATGAGATTCCACTTTATTCTAAAAGGATTGGGTTTCCATTCCATGTTCTCTTTCACAGGGCTCCACTTCAGGGAAGACTTCCTTGTAGGTTTTGTGTATGATAGATGTGTGTATGTGCACATGTGTGTTTGCAACATGTATGTGCACATGCACAAGCTTATGTGCACACCTGTGAAGGCCAGAGGTGAATGTCTAGTGTCTTCCTCTATTGCTTTCCATCTTGTTTCCTAAGATAAAATGTCTTATTGAACTTAAAACTCTCCATTATCCACTAGAGTGGCTTTCAGCCAGCTGCAGGGATCCTCCTGATTCTGCTGCCTCCAGGGTTAGGTTCAAATGTACCCACTGCCACTCCTGGCTTTCTACATGGATATCAGATACCAGGTCTTCAAGCTTTCATGGCAAGTGTGCTTACCCACTGAGCCATCTTTGCAGCTCCCTTAGCTCTCAATATCAGTGAATGCAGATGTGACTTTCTGAGAAGACCCTCATCATATGGGGTTTGGCTAACATCACTAATACATCCATGCCTCTTCTTACAAGCAGAGCTTTAAATTGAAACCTGGTATAATGGCAAGAACTGCATATTGCTGAGTCTTTCTGTATCTAGCGAAGTGAGATTACCATCTTTAGTTACTATGAGCAATGTAACATTTGACAGTGTTGACAGCATCTGCTCTGTTTCCATAACACTAGCTGAGGTACCATTTTATTGGTGTTGCTGCAGTATCTCCAGTATATACACTGAGGTGTCTTGGTCCTTTTCATGAGTATAGAAACCTGATGGGTGTTGTGGAACTTTAGGTATCATAGACAACTGGCCAGTTTGTTATGTAATTTCATAATCAAAATGACATCCTTAATTAGTAGGCTTCATGTCAAGGTGTTGGTGCTAATAAACTTGTGCTATAGCATTTATGCGCTTTCTTATTTCCCCCATCTCCAGTATGTATAACCCCAGGGAACCCGTTTTGTGACCACCATGTCTTTTACATTGGTACCAATGTGAGTGATACCATAGTCCCCACTCACTCCCTATTCATACACAACTTGAGTCATGGTATTGTATATCATATGTGGCAAGTAGGCACAGATAATATGCTTGCTTCAATTATGAATACTGTTCACAGCAAGGGATAAAAAAGTAAATGCTCATCACTTGTTTCTTGAAATTAACTATAAACACAGACCTAATGCAATCTGCCAAGCTTCAAAGTTCATTACTTGAGTCATTTCATACCTTTGCTGTAGCAATTCTATCATTTATCATATTTATGTTTTCAGGAATGTTTTATCTTTCATATTTCCCTTTTGTAATCATCTATAACATATTTGCAAGTGGATAATGAAGACTTGAAACAATTCCTATCTCTTCCACTTGTTGGCAATAGCCATATGTCTATTTGTCCACCCATATCAACAATCTATCCTCATCCTTCCATCTGTCCACATGTGTCCACCCATCCACCCATTCACCCATCCACCCATCCATCCACCCATCCACCCATCCATCCATCCACCCATCCATCCATCCACCCACCCACCCATCCACCCATCCACCATCCATCCATCCCACCCCACCCATCCACCCATCCATCCATCCACCCACCCCCCATCCACCACCATCCATCCATCCACCATCCATCCACCCATCCACCCATCCACCCATCCCCATCCACCCATCCATCCAGCCACCCACCCATCCACCCACCCCACCCATCCACCCATCCATCCATCCACACCACACCCACCATCCACCCATCCACCCATCCATCCATCCAACCACCCACCCATCCACCCACCCATCCACCCATCCACCCATCCATCCACCCATCCATCCACTCATCCACCCACCCATCCACCCATCCATCCATCCAACCACCAACCCATCTGCCCACCCACCCATCTACCCATCCACCCATCCATCCATCCAACCACCCACCCATCCACCCATCCACCCATCCACCCACCACCCACCCATCCACCACCCATCCATCACCCACCCATCCATCCACCATCACCCATCCACCCACCCACCCACCCATCCACCCACCCACCCATCCACCCACCCATCCACCCATCCATCCACCCATCCATCCACCCACCCATTCCACCCACCCACCCATCCACCCATCCACCCATCCATCCATCCACCCATCCATCCATCCACCATCCACCCATCCATCCATCCACACCCATCCACCCATCCACCCATCCACCATCCCATCCCACCCATCCATCCATCCACCCATCCACCTCCACCCATCCATCCACCCAATCCACCCCACACCATCCACCACCCACCCACCATCCACCCATCCACCCATCCACCCACCACCATCCATCCACCCATCCCCATCCACCATCCACCATCCATCCATCCACCACCCACCCATCCATCCACCCATCCACCCATCCACCCACCCATCCATCCATCCACCCATCCACCCATCCACCCATCCACCCATCCATCCATCCAACCACCAACCCATCCACCACCACCCATCATCCACCCACCATTCCACCCATCCACCCATCCAATCCATCCAACCACCAACCCATCCAACCCACCATCCACCCATCCACCCATCCACCATCCACCCATCCACCCATCCACCCATCCACCCATCCATCCACCCATCACCCATCCACCCACCCATCCACCCACCCATCCACCCATCCACCCATTCCATCCACCCATCCATCCATCCACCCATCCACCCACACACCCATCCACCCCACCACCCACCCACCCATCCACCCATCCACCCATCCACCCACCCATCCACCCATCCACCCATCCACCCATCCATCCACCCATCCACCCATCTTTTGATGCACATTCACCTTTCATTTCATCTATCTCCTTGCTCCTATCCATCTACATCCATCTATACCCCATCCGTATTCATCCATCAATCACATACTTCTTTTCTTTGATCAATTTATTCAACAAATATTAATTAAATGCTATGCAACAAATTAGATTACTGGTTTTGGACAAAGAAATGCACTAAAAACATAGCTCCTGTATCAAGAGAATTTGCACAAATGCCAGCCATTTTGAGATAACTGTGCTATCACCACATATGTAGATGGTCATCCAATCAATGTTGTTAAATCATCTAACAGAGTACCTAATATATTATTGTAACAAAAGATAATCATTTCATCATTGCCCAGATAATTAATTTTAATGTTAATATTATAAAATAATTATGATATGTTATCAGGTACAATTTAAGCAATATTTGTATAAATGCTAAATTATTTTTTCTTGGTTTTCAGATTTTGCCTTTAATATTACATGGATAACTACAATTGACTTTGCTCTTTCCATGGCTGTCATAGTCCCAACAACTTTTCCATTTGTGCTGATACAGTTATAGCTTTTAGATAGTCTTTACTATCACATATACTTTTTAATACATGGATGTACATGTTCTGGTATCAATGTAATTTTTGTATTTTTCTTGATGTTGATGGTGGTTATATTTCATTGTAGATACTCATAGTTGATTGTATGCATTATAATCTTTCTTGTGTCAAAGTAAGTGGTCATTTTCAACCTATGATGGTGGGACAAGTTACTCTATTTTCTCTCTCCTACTATATTGTCAATATTGTACCTTATTTCCTTGGATTTTGTGGGGAGGGTAAGGACACAGTCTCACCCAGTAGCTCAGGAACTCACTTGTAAGTGCTAGGAAGACAGGTGTACCCCATCATATGTAGCTTTTCTTATTTTCTGCATTCTCTGTTGTGTTGCTCCACAATTCATTTCATTTTATGAATGTGAAACTTAGCTTGGATTGCCTTTACTTCATCTCTAATCAACTCTGTAGCCCTTTGATGCATCTTCTTTTATTTCAATTTTACACTATTTTATCTATTTCCCCAGCTTCTTCTTACAGTGTTTTAATTTTAATGCATTAGATTTTTTAGAGAATACTAAGCACATATTCTCGAATTCTTTGCTTTCTTGTAAGATATGTTTTTAAAGTCTAAAGCACTAGTCACTGTATGACAGAGACTCCCCCTCCTCTACTTTTGTTTATTTAAAGAACTTTAAATATTATAGATATGTTCAGGAACTCACAGACAACTAATGAGGGCCTCATACATATGTCTCTCTCACTTACCCTAAGGGAATGAGTAAAGGCACCCTGCTATTAGTCTGTAGCATCTGGTTAGAATGGGTTTGCTAAGTCAAGCTTGACTCTCCCATACTCTGCCTCCTGTGTTTTCTTAGCATCTCAGTAAATCCTACAATCTCTGTTGATCAAGTAGGGAGGTGTCCAGGCTACAAGGAAGCACTGGTCATCCTAGTGCCTGCACTTCATTGTAGTCCTTCCCTGACACTAGAAGCACCTCAAGGGAATGAATTCCTTAACGGTCTCTCCAGTGACTTACTGTTAGCTGGGATTATGGTATCTAAAAAGCTGTAGTCAAACACAGACCTGTAGTGTTCTAATCATCCAGGTATGTGGAGGGTTTATCTTCCCATTCAGAATCCTTCATAGTGACTTTTAATTTTCCAGACAATTAGTCCTATGCCAAGTTCCATTTTCTTCATTTGTTTTAAATAAAAAAATCCCTCTCAGCTTCATATCCTATCCTTTTGTTCTTTGATATCCATTTAATGTGAGTACTGTGGTGTATAGTTCTCTACCTCAAAACTCCCAACCACAGACTTTTAAGAGATGATGTGTGCAGTAAGACAGACACCCCCTGCCTTTACTTTCTAAAATCCTGGGGTTCATATCAAGCAGAGCCGACCCTTAAACAAGAAAGTTATATGTACAACAATGTCCATCAAGAAAATACAATCTACGTCATTTCCTTCCATGTGGACCAGCCCCACTGATCTGCCATCCTACCTCATCCATAAGGGTTATGAGCAATAATGCTGACAGTGTTGACTCATGGGAGGAACCCCTCTCATTTGGGCATCTTGTCTCCTTTTCTTACTTGATGAAGTTGCTTTTATCAATTACAAACTGAGCTGACCATTTAGTCTGACATGCTGTTTGGAGGAATCATTGTAGAAATAATTATGGATGGTGGAATACAAAGAGAAGAAGACAACTTTTATAGAGTGGATCAGTCTCTGCTTTCCTAAATGTTGTATAAGGATGGCCAGATACATGCTGAAATGTGGGAGTTGTCAAGCAAAGGCATTTCTGGCAATCAAATGTGACTCCTAGTGTTAATGATCTGGGGTTTCTGCTTGAGATGTTGTATTCCACTAGCTGTGAGTGAGAACTGTGTTACTCAAGAAGTGGAGGAGTAGCTTAAACTACATCCAGTGAACTCAGAATATACACAGGATCTCTAGACAGGCTCAGTATCTTAGCCTAAGGAACTCTGTATATGGTTAGTAATTTGTCACCAACAACACCTAAGAGGTAGTAGATTTGGGTTTCGGTCTTCTTATGTAATCTCATTTCTGGCCATTCTCCAGGTCTAATATTCTAGTGTGGGTCTGGAATGTCCCCAAAGGCCACACACTAGAAGTTTGATCCCTCTTTGGTGATGCTGAGAGATAGTAGGAAATTCAATAGATGAAATCCCAGAGGGTTCATGCTCCCAGAGGAGTTGTGAGTCCCAGCATCTCTCTCTATTTTTCTCTTCCTGGCTATGAAGAGTCTGTTTTTATCTTCTAGAATGCCTCTATTGTGGTTCCCACCTCATCACAGACCCAAAGGTGATGGAGCCAGTTCATCATGGATGGAAACCTGGAATACCACAAGCCAAATAAGCCATTCTCTAAGAAAATGACTTAACACTTATCACAGGTATTTGCTACAGTAACAGAAAGCCTGGTTATGATTTGGAGTGACCTAGTCCCATGGCAGCCAAATCCTCTGTGAAATAGCTGCAGATACCTGCCACACTGTCCCTCTGGTGGAGTCTCAGTGCCTGTGTTCACAGAGGGTGAACAGGTTGTCAGGGAGCCAAGGAACCTTGTCTACCTCAGCCCCCAGAGACTTCTTTAAACGGTACATCCCAGTCGAAATCTTGGTTTTTAGAAAGTTGGTCCTCAGAACAACTGTTTGCAAACATTGCTTGGGATCCATGCCGTCTCCTCTAGGATTGGCGGGCGAGATGGAAGCAGCTTCTCATTGTGACAGATGGGCCACCGTTACTACAGTTTTATTCTGTTTTGTCTAGAATTTATGTTGACAAAAAGGGATTTAAAAGGAAAAAAAGAAAGAGAAGATTTCTTGGAAACAAGGAGGTGTTTGTTGTATTTCACAAGATGCCTGAGAGGCACAAGCTTGCCTTCACTTCAGTAGTGGAGGGTAACAGTGCCTGAGGCAACTCCATGATGCAGTCTGGCAACCGATGCAAAGCACTCCAGACTGAGGGAGATGGGAGCCATATTCCATCAGCCTCAGAAAAGCCCAAAGTGATATTTACAAGTAAGGTTGCAGATGATGCCAGGAAAAAACTGCTTAAAAAACAAGACAGAAAACCACACATTCTTCAGAAGGAAACAAAGAATCTTCATGTGGCTCCCTCAGACAGTAGTCTTTTCGGTGACTGTGCCCACTTGAGAAACAGATACACACCGACTTTGTGAGGTAGACTCTCCTTGCTAAACTGCAATTGTCAAAGGGAAAGTCATTCCCAGGTTGATTTTCTTGTTAATGAGACCAAGTTTACTTCAAGCTTAGGGTGGAGAGAAGGCACTGTGAAAGACAGAGGCATATCAAATGGCAAGGCCACTTAGACACCATTCAGTTTATAGTCCATTTATAAAAGAATTGTTTGTATTTGTGTGTGAGAGAGGGGAGAGGGAAGGGAGAGAGAGGGAAAGAGGGAGGGAGGGAGAGAGAGGGGGAGAGAGGGAGAGAGGGAAAGACATGGAAAAGGAGAGAGAGAAGAGAAATATATATATATATATGCTCCATGGAAGCCTGAAGCAGGGATTGTATCTCGTGAAGCTGGAGCTGCCTGATGTGGATGCTGATGACTTAACCTGCGTCCTCTGAAAAAGCAGCTTGTGTTCTTTTTTTTTATTAGAAAGAAAATTATTTTACATGCCAATCCCAGGCCCCTCTCTCTCCCCTCCTCCCCCCCAACTAACACCCTACATACACTTTCTGCTCCCCGGGGCTTCCATGGGGGTTCTTCAAAGTCTGTCATATTCTTTGGGATAGGGCCTAGGCCAACCCCCTTGTGTCTGGGCTCAAGGAGTATCCCTTCATGTGGGATGGGCTCTCAAAGTCCATTCCTATGCTAGGGATAAGTACTGATCCACTACAAGAGGCCCCATAGATTTCCAAGGTCTCCTCACTGACACCCACATTCAGGGGGTCTGGATTAGTCCCATACTGGTTTCCCAGCTATCAGTCTGGGGACCAAGAGCTCTCCCTTGGTTAGGTCAGCTGTTTCTGTGGGTTTCACCAGCCTGGTATGGACCCCTTTGCTCATCAGTCCTCCTTCTCTGCAACTGGATTTCAGTTCAGTTTAAGGTTTAGCTGTGGGTGTCTGCTTCTACTTCCACCAGATGCTAGATGAAGGCTATCTGATGGCATATGAATTAGTCATCAATCTCATTATCAGGAGAGGGCATTTAAGGTAGCCTCTCCTTTGTTGCTTAGATTGTTAGCTGGTGTCATCTTTGTAGCTCTCCAGACATTTTGCTAGTGCCTGATTTCTCTTTAAACCTAAAATGTCTCCCTCTATTATATTATTTATCTTGCTCTCTTCTGTTCTTCCCCCAACTCAACCTCTCTGTCCTGTCATGTCTTCCTCACCCCTCTTTTTCTCTCCTTCTGATTCTCCTAGTTCCCTCTCCCCTCCTGCCATGCTCCCAATTTGCTCAGGAGATCTTGTCCCTTTCCCCTTCTCCAGGGAACCAAATATCTCTCTCTTAGGGTCCTCCTTGTTTACCAGCCTCTCTGGCAGTGTGGACTACAGGCTGGCAATCCTTTACTCTATGTCTAAAATCCACATATGAGTGAGTACATACCACACCTGTCTTTTTGTGACTGGGTTACCTTGCTCAGAATGGTTTCTTCTAGTTTCATCCATTTGCCTGTGGATTTTAAGATTCCATTGCTTTTTTTTCTGCTGAGTAGTACTCCATTGTGTAAATGTACCACATTTTCTCTATCCATTCTTCAATTGAGGGGCATCTAGGTTGTTTCCAGGTTCTGGCTATTACAAATAATGCTTCAATGAAAATTGTTGAATAGATGTCCTTGTTGTATGAATGTGTATCTTTTGGGTATATGCCTAAGAGTGGAATTGCTAGATCTTGTGGTAGACAGATTCCCATTTTCCTGAGGAATCTCCATACAGATTTCCAGCTTGGTATTGGAACAAAAATAGACAGGTAGACCAATGTAATCAAGTTGGAAACCCTGATATTAACCCGCACACCTCTGAACACCTGATTTTTGACAAAGAAGCTAAAGGTATACAATGGAATAAAGAAAGCATCTTCAACAAATGTTGCTGGCATAACTGGATGCTGGCATGTAGAAGACTACAGATAGATCCATGTCTATTGCCATGCACAAAACATAATTCCAAATGGATCAAAGACATCAACATAAACCCAGACACACTGAACTTATTAGAAGAGAAAGTAGGAAATACCCTTGAACAAATTGGTACAGGAGACTGCTTCCTGAACATAACACCAGTAGCACAGACACTAAAATCAACAATTAATAAATGGGGCCTCCTGAAACTGAAAAGCTTCTGTAAGGCAAAGGAGACAGTCAATAAGACACAACGACAGCCCATGGATTGGGAAAAGATATTCACCAGCCCCATATCCAACAGAGGGCTGATCTCCAAAATTTACAAAGAATTCAAGAAGCTAGTTTCCAAAACACCAAATAATCCAATTAAAAAGTGGGGTACAGAACTAAATAGAGAATTCTCAATAGAGGAATCTAAAATGGCTGAAAGACACATAAGAAAGTATTCAACATCCTTAGCCATCAGAGAAATGCAAATCAAAACAACTCTGGGATTCCATCTTATACCTGTCATGATGGCTAAAATCAAAACACCAATGGCAGTCTATGCTGGAGGGATGTGGAGAAAGGAGAACACTCCTGCACTGCTGGCAGCTCGTGTTCTTAACCACTGTGCCAGTTCACCAGCCTCAATTTCTGATTCTTATTTGTAATCACTATTATTGTAGGAATAAATTACTGCCCATTGCTTATTCTGTCTTTTATCAGTTCTAATTATCTTAAAATTTATTTGGAATTTCAGTTCTGTTTCTTACAGCAGAAATGAAGATCTTTCTAAGGTTTTGATATAAACATAAAGGCATTTTCCTTCTCTCCCCATGTTATTTTTAATTGACAAACTGAATTAGTACTTCTTGAGGTTCCAACTACTTTTGTATCTTATTTATTTATAAGCAGAATTAAATCTTTAAGCCTTCCTTCATTTCCCCCCTTGAGAGTACTCAACTGCTAGCCTACTGAGTAAGATGTGTTTTCTTTGTAAACAGAGTAATTTTTTTTCATCTTCATTCTGGACAGAACAATGGCCCTCTCACACCCGCAGCAAACATGTTTTGTGTGTACCAAACATGTGCTTTCTTGCCCTTTCCCTGTGGCCTACAGTACCCTGGGGTGGAGAGCTGGCTATTCTTCATGGGTCTTGGGAACTGTGATTCAGTCTCTCTATTCACCTTCTTCATTGGCAGCCCTCTTTTAATTTCTACACCCAAGCACCATGTTTTTAAAAATTAATTTTAAAAACTTTCTATTTTGAATTATTTATGAAATCATATGCAAGTTTAAGAAATAAAGCAGAGAGAGTTTGCGTACAGTCACCTCTGTTCTCCCAGTGCTAACATCTTGCATATCTATAGCATAATATTGCTAGGAAATTAACATCCATCTAATCCACCAGCTGAATTCGGATTTCACTAGTTTAGCTGTGGCAGTTTGAGTTTATGCACATGTACACACTGAGTCCTATGTAGTTTGTTTCTATGTGTAGATTTGTGTGGTCAACACATGGTTCACAACTCCTTGTCACAGGACAGGATGAGTCTTCTCTCACCCCTATTCTAGGTCCTGCACACCACTAAACTATTCATCTCTATAATTTTGTAGAGTCACACAGTATTTACCCTTTTGGCATTTCTGGTAACCATACATTCAGTAGCTATGATCTTTGTCATGAACAGCACATTTTCTTTGAACTTGTCTCAAAATTCTTTTGACCTTTGTGTCTGATGAAACAGACCAACTATCATTTCTTTTAAAATGTGTCTCCTTTACTGGAGCAAGTCAATTTGCTTTACTTCTCTCAATTCGTAATGAGGACAAGAAAAATGTGTCTATTCAGAAACTTCTAGGCTATTTGACATCTCCCCATAAGGGAGTTGCCATTTCTGCTCTAGGGTTCTCTATAGCTTCTGGAACTGAGGCCTCTGGTGCCTTGGGGACATGCTTAGAACTCCCTCTGTAGTCTTCCTACACACATCTATGTTTCTAAGCCAGGAGAAGAACTTTGATGGCACCCTGAGTAATGGTAGCTTAACTCTCCAGCTCCAGCTGCCTTCCTCCTTACTCAGCTGAAAGGGTCTTTGGGAAGAGTCACATCTGCTTTTGGTATGCAGCAACAAAGCATCACAAACTGTGTGGCTGAAATAACAGACAGGGACTCTCACTGCTCTAGAAGGCCAAAATCAAGATGTGGGTAGGACCACATTCCCTCCAGAGGCTCCAAAGAGGATTTTTACAGCTTCTGGGGGCTCTGATCTCTGCTTCTGTTGTTGAAAAATTGTCTTCTCTGTCTCCATTGTCCTTTTCTGTGATTTTCTAATTATTTTTTATTAGATTTAAAGCTCACTTAGTCCAGAGTGACCCCATTTTGTTAGACACATTAATTACATCCCAGAAAACACTATATCCAAATAAGGTCTCATTCCAGGTAGACATAGGGAGTTATTCAAAACCTATAGTCACCATACCTAGGACATCCTACCCCAGTTCTCTGGCAGGTTTTGTAAATAAGGGTCCCAAAGCTACCACTGGGATCTCTGGGGATCATTCCTTATATCTTTTGAGTTTATACCAATGACCTGGGAAAACTCAGTTTAAATTGGGGAGATAATCATTTAAGTTGATCAGTATTCTGAAAGGAATACGGCAAAGTAATTTAGACAAGGAAGGGGATCCTAGGAAAGCCCTGACAAGTGAATATGACAGGGCATGTGCTTCCTTACCTAGCTATGATGAAGATGATGTCATCACCTGCTGAATGTGGCAATAACCTGAGACAAAGTTGTCCTCAAAGGGGCACACTGACTTCTCATCCCTGGGGAAGAGGTGCTGTGTCCAAGTTCCCCAACTGCTCTGAAAACAGAATGATTGTAAGTGACAGAGTCTGGTATCTCAAGCAGAAAGACAGCTCTTGGAGCCCAATCCCAGAGATGTTTTCAAAACAGCGTGAGCTGTCATTAGCTCTTCAGCATCTTGGAGTTGGAATCCAGATGAGATGAGTGTGAACATGTTTAGATGTCTAGACTCCTCCCAGAGGTCCCTGGTGATGGGTGTGAACATGTCTAGATTTCTGAATTCATCCCAGAGGTCACTGGTGATGGGTGTCAACAGATATAGATGTCTAGACTCATCTGAGAGGTCACTGGTAATTGGTATGAACATGTCTAGATGTCCAGACTCATACCAGAGGTCACTGGTGATGGGTGTAAACATGTCTATATGTCCAGGCTCATCCCAGAGGTCATTGGTGATTGCTATGAACATATCTAGATGTCCAGACTCATCCCAAAAGTCACTGATAACTTATCTCCTTGGATAAATGGGAGATCTCTACTATTCAGCAGCTATATCCAGCATGGCTCAGTCCTAGAAACCTGACTGGGGGGCAATGAGGGAACGAAGAAAGGACCAACACACAGATACCCATACAGAAAAGCTGGAGTCAGGTGGGCTGTGTGAGTGCTAAGTGAGCCACACCAACTACCACAGCAACCTGGAACTCAGCATGCTCATTATGAAAAGCTCAGATATGGTCAGTTTGTCTCAGTAGGGTCCATAGAGATGACCATTCTCAGGCTGTAAGCATTTGAGAGCAGGTAGCCGCAGTTGCTAGTTTTTTTCAAACACTAGCCAATCATTAATAAACACTCATACATGGACCAGAGAAAGGATTTGCTGTTCTGAGCCTGACCTGAGGAGGCTTTGCCACTTCGCCCTAGGTTTGTGTGGTTGGGTCCTTGATATGGCAATAATCGTGCCGAAAACTACAAATTCACTCAGAATCTTATCCACTCTTTACACTTTCACTCAAGGCCTCCTCTACTCCCCACATCACACTGTTGAAAAACAAGAGGGTGTTATAGCAAAATAGGACATCTTAACTGCTGATCTGCAGGGATGTTGTGCTAGACACAGTAGAATGTGCAAGGCTGCTTAGCAGTACAGGCTACAAGTGACTGAAATGAGGTGTTTTGTGATGTGTCTGTTTTGGATATGGAGACTGTTGGTAATATCCTGGATAGCAATCCCCCTACAACACATGGAGAAGAAACAATAGCCTCGTCATAGCCATCTGGTACAAGCATAGGTAGCTGGTGTTGGGTAAAGCTCAATGGATCACTGTGGGGACTGAGGCTCTCTGAATTCTTCTGGTAGTAGACACTGTCACGTGTTTCAGCCTACTTATTCCCAGTACAGTCTTCCACATGTACAGTGCACCAGTAAACATGATAGATGCTACACAACACCCTCATTGTTTAGTAGATCACTGTGGGTCAGGAAGTCCAGTTCTGTGAAGCCCTCAGAGAGAGGAGGTAACTTTTCTCTAGAGGTACATGGGGTCTAGAAATCTGGAACTTGCTCTAAAGCTCTGTGGTTCCCTGAGAATCACCCTGGGAAGGCTATCAGTCTGTCTGCTTCTCACATTTCTGAGCTTCTGCACTGACATGGTAGCAGTCTGGTCCTTTCCTTCTACTGAAACTTCTTCTCCTGTGACTAACTTTGCTCATACTATGAGTCCTTTATCAGCAGCTTAGATAAAACCCATAAGATGCCACATGAGCCAGTGCTGAAACGTACTTAACTCACAGTTTTTGATTTTAAATTTCCAGTCCTTCCTTGTCTTTGCTATTACTTTCTTCATAGAATATTCTCCATTACAACCATTTGCTCAATCTCTTACCAAGTTTGTATTCCCTGAAGTCTCTGTTAGACACCTGTGCCAGCTGCCTATGAATCCATCATTCACGTGTTTCCCCAAATGATAGAGGAACCGGCCTGCTCTGGTTTCCATGTTTAATCTAGTGGCATGTGCTCTTTTGCTCTTGCAGTGTCAATAAAAATAAGTTGCAGGATTTTAAAAGGCCTCTCATTTATCCTTCTGCAAATCAGCAGAAATGAGTAATTGTTCTGGGTTTGATGGATACTTGCAGAACTTCCCTCATCACTGGAAGGAAGTTCTCATTATCCACATCAAGACAGTATGACTACCTTCAGCCCCTCAAGGAAAATTAGGATGTTTCCTGTCTCTGGTGTAAATAACAGAAACACGGAACTCACAGAAACCCTGAGTATGTGAGATGTTAGGTTCATCACAGGAATAACTGCTCTAACTTGCAAAAGCAGTAAACATTTCATTTCTATTGACTTCTGACTCCCCTTTTAGCAGGAGGATTACATACTTACCACATCCACATTGTTGCTATGAGTGTGTAATGATTGTGCATTTGCAGGTCTGTGTTTGTGTGCGTGCGAATACATGTTCATGAGTACATGTGGATGCCAGACGTAGTGCCTTAAGCAGCTTCTTCATTAAATACCTCTGCCTTATTATGTTACAAAGTCTTTCACTGGCCTAGTGCATGGCCAGTAGTAGGGCAGGTGTTTGGTCAGTAACCCCAGGTCTTGTTGGATTGCTTCTGCATCCTCAGTGTTCGAATTACAATTGGTCTCTACCATACTTGCCTTTCCTTTTACAAAACCTGAAATGAGTTCTGGGGATTGAACACAGGTCCTTGTGCTTGAGTGACAAACACTTTACCAATGAAACCACTTCTCTGACACTTATTGCCATTTAAAATCTTTTTCTGGACATTTATCTCCATCTAAATCAAGCCTTTTAGCTTTAACAGACAAGGCTGGGAGAGAGGGGGGGAAGGGAGAGGAAGAAGACTCAAGTCTTCTCAGCCTCTTGTGATGCCATGTATCCCACTGGGAGACAGCTCAGAAGGACATGTGCACAGCCTCTGGTCCATGGGAACTTATCTATAACAATGAGGAATCTGAGGTGAAATGGAATTCATCTTTCCATAAAAACTCTCCTCCCTCAGACCTGCACTCGTCTGGCTTCTGAGATGCCGGTGCTGGAGCTAAGCTGATCCTCTGGCACTTCGCTGTGGCCAGTGTCATTCCCAGGGTGGTGCACACCGGCAAGAGAAGCATCATAAGAGCCATGTTTGTGGCACAGCTTTGTGTTCTCCTCAGCCACAGAGCAGTGCTGATGAGCCAGTGACTCTTCCTAGCTCTTCTGGGCTTCCTTACTGGTCATCCCAGGCTTCCTGGGAAGTTATAAGCAGTCTCAACCTCAAGTCCCACATATGATGATCAAGTATTCATACACTAATCACTGGACAATCAACACTTCTCATTCTGGGAGTGGGAACATGGTAATTTGGGGGACATATCTACTCTAGCAACTCCCTTCTAAAATATGTATGCTGGTTTTTTAAATAATAAAAACGAACAAAAGAATTGATAACAAGTCCTTGAGGTGTAGAGAACAGAATGTCCTCACTTATATGAATTGTACTGAAACTTTAAGAAGTTGTGTTTCTAGTTGATGTGAATTCTCTTTCAACCTCTGTATAATATACAGTCAGAAATTCCCAGGAAATCAGGCAGCACATAATTAGCCGGGCAGCACACCATGTCTTGTAGGAAAGAACTAGAAAGAGCTTTTTATTGGTTTGATTTTTAAACCCTTGGGTGTGTCAAGCGTGAAACCTAAGTTAGTACTGCAAGTGTTCTGGAAGCTGTCCTTCAACTTGTCAATCATGTTAGGGTAGTGTGGGATGGATAGAAACGTCTCTGTTTGATTTTACTCTTGCTCTTTCTCCCAGATATCCTGGATTTCCCCGTTATTCAACTAAGCACAAATTGTCGTTCACACACACACGCACTGCCATGATTTCTGATTTGCTGGCTGTCACTCCCATTAATAACCAACTGGGCTGCCAGACTGTCACTCCTTGTTGTTGTAACGATTTGTTTCATACAAGGGACTTGATTCATGACGAAGAGAGGGGAAAATAGAAAGCCTACAGTTGTCCTGTTGTTTTCTTAATTTAGAGGAACAGAGGGGTTAGGTGAAAACAGTCAAAATTTCAAGCTCTACCTTTATCCTCAAAGATTAATTGATGAGCTAATTTGTATGGTTTTTTTTTTTTTTGAGTGGAACAAATACTCTTCTTGGAGCTTGAGATGTGGTATATAGTTCAGATCACTCTCAGGAATATTCCCATCCACAATTCTCAAGTTGCTTCGTCTGACATTGCCCAAAGCACAGTTCTCCAAATGAAGAAAGAGCCTTGCTCCTCTGAGCATACTGCTTCGCAGTGCCTTCATTAACCATGGGGGGGGGGGGGTGGCAGGCTGGCAAGCTGCTCCCACTTGTTCATTCGCCAGGTGGAAGGCCTCGTTTTCCCAGAGCCCAGGCATTAGGTGTCTAGTGAGGCTTAATTGTGGTGCCATTTTTTCATTCCAATTTTTACTGGAAGTTTCCTGTGTGGCTTTAAAGGGTTTCAGACAATAGGGATGTCACAGCAGCTGTCAAGGAGTGTTGCGAACCCTCAGTTCCACATCTCCAGCTCTGGGTCTCATTTTCCCCGCTCTGTTCTGTGCAGAGATCCTCCTGTTGCTGGTGATGGGGAGAAGACAGGGTCTGCCTCCCTGCCTAGTTTTCCACAGAGGAGGAAAAGAAGCTGCCCACAGCACAGTGGGCCTAGGTACTTATGCTTTTAAAAATGCCTTGTAGTCTCTTTTTCTCCCTTCCTCCTCACCTGTACTATCCTGGGCCCTTCACCCACCTTTGTGAATGTGTCTTAAGCATTTTCTTTGCATCCTGGCATATGCTCTGGAAGAAGGAAGGACTTGTACCACATAGGGATTCTTTTCCAGCATGCTTTATGTAGTCAGAGGTCCACTCCTATCATCTTCAGTGAGAAGCATCATCAAAGGAAAGGACATAGATGTCCTCCCACATTTTTCTGCTATCATGGATAACTATGTATGTCTTCTCTGCCATGTCCTCTTCAGCAGCCCTATTCTATGCTAATGGCTCAACTTATCTAATCTCCCATCACCTTCCTGGTATTGAAACTGTTCTGTCCCTCAGGAGCCTTCCAGAGTGGAGCACAGTGCTGTAGAGACAGATCAACAGACAGATGAGCACAGCAATGCTATAGAAATAGATCAACAGAGAGATGTTCATTGGATTTCCACCTGGGTTCCTCATAGTTTAATCTGTTTGTGAAATCTGAGTGATAGTACACAGGCTGCTTCCAGGTTTGCTTATTTAGCCTAGGTCATGGCACACTATTGGATCACATTTATTTGCCTTATGGTGACACAAGATACCTATACAATATCTACCAGAAAAGTAAAAGGTTTAAGCCGTTTAGACATTCTGTATTAAATAGAATATATTCAAATCTTACAAATGTGTGAAATTAATTTTCTGTTTGATTCAGAAATTTGGTCATGTTAGTTTCCCCAGTAGTTTGCAATAATTTGGAAGTGTGAAAATTTAAAGATTTGGTCTCTAAAAGCAATTAATGTGCATTGAATTAGAAAATAAGCTTCTACTCTAAAAGTGCTAGTGGTGGAGTGAAGCAATGCAATTTCCCTGTTTCTAAAACAGTAGCGTGAACTCCCTGTCATAAAATATGTAGCTCATCTCGAAGCAAATACCTTTTTTGCAAAAGCAATGTGTTATGCAATTCAAAGGATACTTGCAGTGGTGCCACAATCCTGCCTGCCCATCAGGAAATTTAGAATAAAAGCAAGCAAGCAAGCCACTTAAGGGTTTAAGTGTATAAATATAACTTCTAGAAGAAAACAAGAGGCTTCTTCTACTGAGGGAATCAACCATCTTTTGGACAAAATGAACAGTTACTGTGGGTAAAGTTTATTATGGAAGTTGACATTAGTACTTCTATTGAACTACAGGTGTGTTTGTATAGGCAAAAGCCAAAACACGTGCTGAGGAAACATGTGTGTGACTTGAACACAGAAGAACTGTCACACATTAGTGACAGCATATGAAAGAATACAATTTACAAACAAAGAATGTCAAATGGTCTTTCACAATAGAATCATTGAAATAAGTTTATGAGAAGCTATTTGATGTCATTAGTTTTGTTTTTTTAGAAAATCCAAACTAAAGCCATAATGAGACATTACTGGAGAACCACACACTGGTGAAGGTACAAGTGAGTGATGCCCTTATTTATTTCTTCTGAGAATATAAGTTATTGTTTCAATGACTCTGGGAAGCTGTTGGACAATATCTACTAAATTAAACATGGACCTACATTCCCACTCAGGAAGTCCATACCTGAGGCTGTATCTCAGAGAAGCATGATCAGTGTCTAGTAACAGGCATATGTTCACAAAGGTTCACAAAGCAGCTCTACTCATGGTATGACAGAAATCACCAGGAGTAAAAGAAAAGAACCCAAATGCCCAACCACAGGGAGAAAGAGAACCATGATGTGTTATACCAAGAGACACCCACCATGCAGCAATGTAAAGCACAGTTATGCTATTGATGACAACACAGCTGACCTCACAGATGTGGGACCGGGAGCGATGCAGACATGAAAGAATACATATCACACAGTATCATTAATGCAAGACAGTGGGAACTCAATGGAATTAAGTAATGGATAAAACTAACCAATGACACTAGAAATTTAAATAGAAGTCAGCTTTGGGGATATTGACGGGAACAGGAAATAAGGGACTTATGTAGGGTGCTACAATGTTCTCTGCCTTAATATCAATGGAATAAATAGATATATGCATATGGATGCAAGGCTTATCAAGCTAACATTTAAATTAGTGAAGTTTACAGTATTATGTCATCCTATAATAGACAAGTAAGGCAGGCAAATTGTAGAAATAGTGAAGGGGAAGTGACTTCATCTTGTTTTGCCTTCATTGGGTGCTTAAAAACTGGAAGCCAGGGCTCAGCAGTTAAAGAATGGAGTCCTCTTGTGAAGAACTGGAGTACAGTACCCAGATCAAGAAGTCACAATGGTCTGTAACTCTAGCTCCAAGGGATCCAACACCTCTAGGCTCTGCAAACATATATACCCACACCCACAAGCCTACTGTCTTAGTCACTTTTCTATTGCTGTGAAAGATACCATAACCAAGAGAGAATATATATATATATATATATATATATATATATATATATGAGAAACCTCTTAATCGGGAGGTTTGCTTACAGTTTCAGAGTTAGTCCATTATCATCATGGTGAGGAGCATGACAATAAATATGGTGCTGGAGAATTAGCTGAGAGTTCTGTATCCTGATTGATAGTCCAATAGATAGATAGATAGATAGATAGATAGATAGATAGATAGATAGAAGATAGATAGATAGAAGATAGATAGATAGAAGATAGATAGATAGGTACACATGGACAGAGATAGAGAGACAAAGAATGGTCTTAGAATGAACTTTTGAAACCTCAAACCCCACCCCCAGTGACACACTTCCTCCAAGGCCACACCTTGTAATTCTTCTAATCCCTTCAAAGAGTGCCACTCCCTGGTGACTAAGTCTTCAAATACATGAACCTATGAGGGCCATTCGTATTCAAACCATCACACCTATATACACACATAATTTAAAAACCTTTAAATCTTTAAAAGTCTGGAAAAAGACTTTTTTCTGTTTAAAAACAGAAAGAAAAAGCAAATAAATTGCAAATTGTACTTCTTCTTGCAGCCACCAGTAGCTGAGATCTCAGGAATGCTAGTAACACTGAGTGTCAGGACAGACTAGACTCCCCGGGGTTGCTGTAGTCAGTCTGCCTAATAATTACCTATGAGATAGTGGGGGAAGATTCAAGGCAGCTGAAAATGTGATCCGTTAGAATTGTAAAGGGTTTCTAAAAGTCACACACAGGTTAGTATGACAGTGTAGTCTTTGGAAGCTTCAGGAAGGCCTTCAGTTTGAGGCCACTCATAGACTTCTTCTCTCTTATGATCACCAGAGGCTCAGGAAAAATCTCACATAGAGTAGGAGCCCAAAGGAAGGTTCTTGAGAGGGTGTATGTCTGGACACAGCCACAGGATAAACAAGAATCCCACCTGAAGCTTCCTTCTACAAGGAACAAAGGTTTTAGTTTCCCAGCTGAGAGAAAGCAAAGATGGATCCATAGGTGCAAGTAACTATTATTATGTGTAGAAGAAAAGGGAAGCTAATGCCATAGGGGAGAATTAAGAAGAGCACCCTGGGCCCAGAATCCCATATTTACAGCAGGAGAGAATGAAGGTTAAAGGGAGATTTTTTTTTCCCAAAAAAACAAAGTCCATGGGAGATACCAGAATGACATTCCCTGAAGGTAAAGAAGGGCCATGCTCAAAGAGAAAGTCCCACCTCTTGCCCTCAGGCACACAACATCTGTTGAAGATAAAGTTTGCCAGAACTATTCACACCCAAATTCAGGAATGTGCTGAAATTAAAGCACAGGGAAGAAGTAGAAGCTGTTCATTTGGGATTTCATACCCAGCCACAGTAGCTTTTTAAATTAAAACTTTTAAAATTTCTAATAAATAAAACACAATTTAAATATCTTTTAATGGAAGTCAGAATAAAGATTCTTAATGAAAACAAAATTTATTACTAGGAAATATTCATGAAAAAGAAATGGGATGCTAGTCAAAATATTGGAAACAACCTCTGCACATTATTAAAATAAAATTGATTTTCTACAGATAATACCATCTAGAATACACATAGAAATAATAGTATTATGTAGACATAAAGGAATAAAAATGATAGACTAATGCATAGTTGCATAAATGTGATAGATATATGAATTGGAAAGATACATTGAAAAGCCAAAGACAATCACAGAAACATTGAAGTATAAAATATGGGTACATGTGTGGAAACTGAAAGACCTCTGGAGGCTCAGGCCCCCAGGATCTCGGTCCAGCACCTTGACGACCCCAATCACCAAGCAGAGTCGAAAGTTTGATGCAAACAGCACGAGGATTTATTGTAGTTGTTTAACAAGCTAACCCCATGTTAGCTCTGGCCTTTCATCCATTCACCATGGCGGATGGCTAGGAAAGATGACAAGAAGCCACTGCATAGAGATCTTATAGGGCAGCGTAAGGGGAGTGTCTAGGGGTACGCACAATCTCAGGATTGGTGTGCCTCCAGGCTTGGAGGGTTTGCTCTGTGTTGGTCAACTGGTGGTTATGGCCCATCGGCCCTCCCAGGGTGGTTGCTATGCTCTGCGCCTCATTGCTGCGTACTTGTCCAAAAAGCACACCCAGAGCCATAAAGCATAACACTACCAGCTAACTTCTGATTGGTTCCTTGCCATGAGGCAGGCATCTGACCTCCTAGTGACCAAGGCAAGGTCAGGCAAACACGTGCTAGGCTCTTATGGCTGCCGAAATGGGGAGCTGGTCCCTTCAGAAACAAAGGGAAAACATATCTGAAGTCCAAGGTAGAAGATAGAAAATAAAGGAAAGGTGTTGAGCAAATATGTTAACTACTATATAAAATATAAGTGGGTTAACTTAAACATACCAATTAAAGATGTAAATCCTCAAGTTGGGTAAGCAGAGAGATAATCAATTACCTGGCTCCAGAGGTCATCCCCAAGATGTTCCGCCTGACACAGAAGGCACACGCTAATGCAAACAATGTAAGTAAATATTCCATGCTGATATGAGTGAAATATGGCGGCCATAATATTCTCAAACTAAGCAAACCTCAAAATTAGGAAGAGCTGGGGATAAAATACATGAGACAATATTACCAAAGGCATGGTCATCTTGAAAGCCCACATCTAATAAGTAGGCTTCACAATATTTTTTTTTAAAAGTTTAGAATGCAAAGCACAAAAGAAGAAATAGAAAATCTAAAGAAATAGAAAGCCTAAATTATAATTTAGGTTTCTGCTTCAACTCCAGGTTCAGGAACTCCGCAGGCATTGCCCCCTACTATGTGGCATTGAAATTAAAAAAAATAAAATAAAACTGAACAAACTGACAGTTCACTTGTTCTTTTGCACTGATTATATAATAAGTGGCAAGACAACTTTCTTTCCAAATCTGAACAAATGGATACAGCTCAGAAGGCAGTGGATACAGCTCCTGGGACTGAGTTGCCTGTAGAAGATTCCATTGGGTAGCTCCTGGAACTGGCTTGCAGGTAGAAGAAGCCATAGGGTGGCGTGGATGGAAAGTCATGGCCAGTGGCTGGAAGCTTCAAGTGATTTGTGTGAGGACAAGAGACCTCTGGGGCTGGGGTCAAGATATTTTCATCTTCTTGGTGTTTGAGTTGAATTTCCCAGGATTTACAAAATGTGTCAGGCCAAATTTCCAAACTATCCAGGAAAATCACAGTAAATAAATAAATAAGGTGAAGAATTTTCAGAATACTACCACTTGTTCATAGATCATGGTCACAGTTTAGAAAATAGAAGAATAAAGAGATTTAAGTCAGGCATTTTACTTAAACAGAGGGAAGGAAAGCTGTAAAGAGAAGAGTAGAAATTACTGAAATTTTAGAAGCAGTAAAGAAAATGGTAGAAAGGAAAGGGTGATAGTCAGGCTTACCATGATAACAAATTTTTAAAAAAGGTGGGAAGGAAAGTATCCTGGAGGTCAGGCAGCAGCATTGTTTCACTATACACAGAGTGTCATTAAAATGAGTGGTGGATGGAAAGAGAAGCTCCAGTATTGTGTGATTGCTGCTCTTGCAGGAAATCTGGGTTTGTTCTGTTCTCAGCAGCCATGTGGTAGCTAAAAACCATCTGTGACTCCAGTTCCAGGGGATCTGACCCCCTCTTCTGACCAGTATGGGAACCAGGCATGCACAGGATGCACACACATACATGCAGGCAAAACACTCATACACATAAAATATTATATATATATATATATATATATATATATCATATATTATATATATAATATATGTTTTATATGTATACACTATGCTATTACATATTATATATATATTTGTATGTATGTATATATACTATACATATGTATATATATTAATACAACATACATATGTAATAGTAAGTATATACATTATAGATATAATAGTAAGTGTGCATAAAGGACAAGGGTCTAATGACTTAGAAAGAACAGAATCTTTTCAGAGATGTAAGCCAGCCTTGACCAGTCAGGAAATCACTGGTAAACCAATCACCCTGAACCTATTACATACACTGTATGTAGAAAGAAATGAAACTCATAAAGAAAACATCAAATAAAGGTGTCTTAACATCAAATTCTAATAACAGCTTAAGAAAAAAAATAATAGCAATTATACAAAAAAGTCCCCCAGAAATTCTAACTAGAAAAATCAGGAATTACTTTTCAATTTACCTTGTGAGACCCACATTATCTTGGTACCAAAGGTTGAAACGCAATTAAAACTGGACCCTAATGTGCCTCATGAGCACACATGGAAAGATATTTAATAAGAAACACTAACACCCTGAATCCAGCAAGAAATAAAAAGATTGTACCTCACAACTAGTAAAGCTCCATCCTGGAATATATATGTATATATATATATATATATGCAACCAAAATCCAATGGATGCCATTTACCAAATCAACAGGATGAAGAAGAAACAACCACA
This sequence comes from Cricetulus griseus, assembly GCF_003668045.3. Classification (NCBI taxonomy): domain Eukaryota; kingdom Metazoa; phylum Chordata; class Mammalia; order Rodentia; family Cricetidae; genus Cricetulus; species Cricetulus griseus. The sequence continues at coordinate 232,100,332 of NC_048595.1, forward strand.
GAATCATGATTAAATTTCAGCACCCCATTTGTGACACTGTCAGTCTCCATCAGGAAAGGGATATAGCTTGATGAAGGCTGTAAACAAAAACCTATGACTGAAACTGTAGGAATGGAAAAGATGGTTTCCCCTCAGATCAGCACACAAGCAAGGGTAACCACTCTCATCTCCTTATTCAGCATCACACTGAGGCCAAATCAATTCAAGGAGAAAAGAAAAATTTTAAAACGTCATATTATTTGGAATGACACCATAAATGTTCTATATCAGTGGATGGAGATAGTCTATATAGAAAACTCTCAACATGCTGCAATGGTACCTAAAACTAACAAGCACAAACTAAGGTTGGCAAACAAATATGCATTCTACTTATGTTGCTACTGAAAACTTAGTTATAAATCCAGCATCATTTAAAACAAATGTGACTATACATTAAACAAGGTGAATGTGAGATGTCTTGTTTGTCAATAGTTGGTGTCTTCTCCCGTTTCCAGATGTTTAATAAAACAAATATAATTTCTAGTTTTAATTAGAAAAAAACTGTAACATAACAGAGGAATTATTCCTGAAATGGATGAGATTCCTTATACACACGTCTTTGTATTTCATTTAAGTGTACATCACAGTTTCTCTCTGCCATCTTGGCACTGTCTAACATCTTCTACAAGTACAGTGTCCTTGTTTCTAGTTGGAAGATGGTGTTTAGAAGAGATGACATTACCTACTGGAATGTCTATTGGAAGAGAAAATTTCCACTTTTAAATTCACTGTGCAAAAATTGCAGCACCAGTAGATTTAGATATACCTTCATATTTAACATGAAGCATCAACTATAACGGGGTTCCCTTGTCATTCATTCCCTTCCCCAGCAGCAGCAGCCAGTAATCTATAAGAGTGGGAATTCAGAGAAGAAGTATCCAAACGTCCATGTACTTTCCCATGCCCTGTGACCTGGCATCCTACAGGAGTCTCTATCCACTGGCTGACTGGCACATGAGTGGAAGCTTGCCCAAGTTCACTGTGAGGACCAGTCTGTCAGTACAGAGGGCACAATGGAGCAAATAAGGGATTCCCAAGTCAAATATCAAAGGGAGTCAGAGAGTTGGTTCTTTCCTGTTGCCTTGTGATATCTGGGAATTGAACTCAAGTCAGCAGGCCTGTGTGCAAGCACTTCTTACTCACTCATCTACCCAGTTCCTCCACTTTTCCTTAACCTTGTTACCTTTAATTACAAGCTAGAGGAATACATCTTCTGGAATTGATAAGAAACTCTTTGGAGAAAATTAATAAATGCTGGAGATGAAAGGATTGGGGCTATTTAGACCTTCTGTTTTCCAGGCCTTTGATAAAGAGTTGTTAATGCCTGTTGCTGGAAGAACTGGGACTAGGTGGTGATATATATATTACTTACACTCCATCCAGTGGAGAACAAGTAGAAATAATTTAAAGGAACAAAGCAGGAAGAAGAGCAGCAAGAGATGATGTTGTGTATGAATGTCATCTATTACCTTTTCTGTCAGGTCCTAAACAGAGCTCTGGACCTCCTGTGTACCCAAAGATCCCCTCTCAACATGTAACAGACTCAGGAATTAGAAGTGAATAGGACCCAAACATCATGTCTGTGACAACACCTAATTTGAATGGTACTGTTAAAATCAGCATAACTGAAGAGAAAATGTTTCAAATGGAAAATAGCAAAGAAAGGATAGCCATTTCCAAAATTAAACTACTAATGTATTGTTGAAATTATTTTGCCATTTTCATATATTACTCTGAAAAAAATCTGCTATAGTTCAAGTATCCAAATGTAAGTGGGGTTTGGGGGATAAAATCCAGGATTCCTACAGCCCTGACAAACTAGACTCAGCCACTGGCCCCAGTATGTCAACCCAAGAAACTAGTCATGGTGGAAAGCTGACCATATTAGGAAGAAGAACAAATAAGAGTCCAGTAACACCTCTTTCCACCTCTGCGCCACTGATCAAAGCTTAGTGTCTCACTAGAGAAAGTGCAGGGGAAGGGGTACAAGGCCTGCAACATTAGAAGTCCTGGTCAGGGTGTGGTCTCTGGTCCTTCTGGATAATGGTTCCCATCTGGAGGGTGTACGGGTCAGCTGTTCCTGGAATTAAAGATGGCTTAAGAGGAAAGGTTAAGGACAAGAACTCAACCTGTATGGTTAAGGGAAGAATTAACACAATAGAGGCAGAGATGGCAGCTTTCTTGCTGCTTTAGTGGATTTGGGAGCCCAAACAAGGAGCTTGTGCCTTTAAGCAAAGGCAGCTTGGAAGGTCTTGTTTCATGACCCCTGCCTGTTTTGAGCCCTCCACTCCAAGGTCACATGCTGCTTTAGACTGAGAAGCACAGTTAAAAACACAAATATGGCTAAGTTCTTGTTAAGATCATCTTAGATGGATCCAAGATGAACAAAAGGATTTAAACTTTTCCACAGGGAAATTCGGTTTTAAAGTTATTTTCATTCATCTCTAAACAAGAGTTTTTGTCTTGAAGATTCTTGAAAAATCTTTAGGTCTTTACAATGAAAAAGAAATAAGAATATTTCTATAATTGAGATGTAAAAAAACTTCAAACACAAAGGTTGATTTTTATGAATCCTAAGGGGAAAATCTGATAGCTATTTAGAATGTGGATCTGAGTATCCACGATGGGTTGCATAGCTTTAAAAATAATTTGTTGGCTTTTAATCCAATAACTCTCCACTTCTCTGTAAAGTAAATAGCTTTTTTGACTTCCAGACTACAAGGACAACTTGGGGTCAAGATCAGGTGTACACAAGACCTGAAATAAGTAAGACTGTCAAGGTGGAGTACAGCAGCATGTCCCTGCCCTAAATACTGACATGACCGCCTATTTCTGGAAACATTTGGGCTCCAGAGAGAGCTCTGGGGTCTCCAGGCTTCCTAGTCAACCAGTCAGTTCTGGGGTGAGTTAATTCTGGAATTCATAATTCAACACACATACAGCTGGTGCCAAACCAGGAGATCTTTAAACTGTCTCCACTAGAACACTTCCTGTCCTGGCTCTTCCTGGGGAGACGGGAGTACTTTTTTAGAAGCTTGAGGAGAAAGAAGGCCAAGATCAAATGCTGCCAGGGAGGATAATGGAATAAACAAGAGGAGAATGGCTTGTGCTGACTTTCTCTCAACTGTGCAAGGGCCCAAGACGCAGGCTGAGGACTCTGTGCTGCAAGCAACATTTCTCCCAGGTTTTGTGCTCTTTCTCTCTCAGTCATCATAGCAGAGAATGAATAACTAAGAAAACTGGTGACTGTAGGAATGACTGTCAAAAGCTGTTCAACAAGGCTATAACCTTCATACATGGGAATACAGGCAGAATCTACTTGCAAGGATCATCATTTTAAAATAACACTTTCAGCCAACTTGAAGAATTACCTGTGCCAGCCATTTCCATGGACCATCTGTCCATGCTATGCATATAAGTTTGGTCAACGAAAAGATACAATTCTCACTTCAATGGGATCAAGAGGCTTTTTATTCTTGAGCCAAAATGGTGTTCGTGGCCCAGGGACACAGATTTAGGTTACTCAACCTTCTGTGTTCCAACAAGAACTTTTGTAAAAACAGAACAAAGAAAATCATAAATCAAGTCACTTTGCTAACACATTGGTGGAAACGTGAAGTAGATGGGGCACGGAAAACCTGGGAAGTCTCAGCTCTAGACCTTAGATGCTATCTGACAGCATTCTTAGTCTTTTGGGTGATGGGAACTAGGAGGTCTGTTTGTACATTCCAAAGGATTTACCTAATGGTCACAAAGATCTTAGCTCACATATAGAGGGGATAATAAATAGCTGTTAAAGGGGCTTAAGATTGACCCAAGAATTTGGCTCTGGACTTGTAACATTCCAACCTCTCCACAATCATTAAAATGCTATCAGTTAACAGCCTGGTAGAATGTACAGTTGGGGGGAGTTCTTTCCAGGAACTTATGTTTTTCTTGTTCCAGGTTGTACTCCTTCCCTTCCTTCCTTCCTTCCTTCCTTCCTTCCTTCCTTCCTTCCTTCCTTTCTCCCTTCCATCCTTTCTCCCTTCCTTCCTTCCTTTCTCCCCTCTCTCTTTCCTTCTTCCTTCTTTTCTTTTTTAATTGAAAATAGATTTGTGTTTCATACAATATATTCTGATTATAGTTCTCCAATCCTCCCAGATCCTCCCCAGCTCCCCATTCTCCCAAATCCACATTGTCTCTTGATCCTTCTCATTAGAAAACAAATAGGCACCTAAAAAGTTAGAAAGGAAAAGAAATAATATAATATGAAAATTAAAACAAACAAGCCTGAATAGGACAAAACAAACCAACATACAAACAAGAGCCAAAGCAAGAGTGATATATAGATATATAGACGTGGAAACACACACACACACACACACACACACACACACACACACACACACACACATTGGCACACATAGAAATCCCCTAAAACACAAAATCAGAAAGCATAATATATAAGCAAAAGACTTGTAGGGTATTGGGAGTAGGGGGAAGTCCCAGATCAACTTTGGAGACTGAAGGGTTTGTAGCTGGGCTGATCTTCACCTTTCTCTTTTAGTGGTGTGCAGAGTACCTTCCAGTATCATGAACTGGCAGTAGGGTGCAGGCTCTAGGGAGGCACTCATTTGACTTCTCCACCATATTCAATGAGTTGTGAAGGTGTTGTCTTCAGCAATAGGGTCTCACCAACAGTTCCTGGAGAACATCAATAGCCTTAGCAATAGCCTGGGTTGTTTGGGGGTTCCCATGAGGCCCTTTTGTCCAACAACTCGATTAGGAACTTCTGTTCGCAGTTCTCATTCAACAGTTGCCTCATGGGGTGGGATTAAGATGGATTCTTACCACAGGTCTTGAATGGTCTTTATGGAGTCTAAGGCTCTAAAGTCTCCATGTGTGCATAGATCCACACCCTTGTCATCACATCAAGTAACCAACTGATACCTCTAGCACAGAGTCAGAGAGACAGCCTGCAATACTTCAGCCACCTAGGGGACCCCAGCACTCCCAAGCTGAGCCATTCAGGCCACTCCCAGCACCACCAGCACTGAGATAAAGAAAGTCTGCAGACAAACCATCACTTCATGAAAGCATTCCAGACTTCACTTCAGTGAGAGGGGGGACATAAAGAAGGGATTTCCTAAGATCCAGAGACAGCTGTTATACTGTGTGCTGAGTCTTGGAGCCTGCTTTGGCCTGTTTCCTGTGGATAGCTTTGGTCTGGTCATATTTCTAGGGCAGGCAGAAATCTTCCCAGAGCTCTTTAGAGAACAAACATCAGAACTTCAATAGCCGCATTATGAGGTAATAAATATAATACCGAGGTGGGTCATTTCTTGAAATGCCCATACTTCACGTGGTAAAACACTGAAGTAGCCACAAGCAAATCAAATTGAAGGAGGTGGGGAAAAAACTACACATCTTCAAAAAAAAAAAAAAAAAACAACCGTGAGCTAAAGTGATTTCTTAGTACAAGAAAAGGGCCAAATTGCTGGGATTCCCTCAGGTTTTATTACAGAGTGTCCATTTCCGGTTTTCGCTACACTTTATTGCCTCAGAACACAAATGCATCTGTCTCCGATGGGGCTTATTCTTCCCAGCCATTCCCCACTGCATTAGTGACAAAGGTCCATCAGTGGGTCCCATTCTATTTCAGTTTTATCACTTCGATGGACTCTGAAGGGCTGGATGCAATTTAAAGCATAAAATAAAGCCATGATTTCTGCCGACTGAAACCGGCTCTGAAGACTCACGTGAAAAGATGGTGGTAGTGTGATTCAGACGGACCTCCAATGCCAACGGTTTCAGCCTGTTGCACTAGAAACCCACAAAATTTGAGGAAGCACACCCAGGGCACCAGTCCCCAGATTGCAAGGCATTCGTGACGTCTGCTTCAGAGATTCTGGCCAGGGAATTTGGACCTGATTGCAAGCATTTAAGTTGGTACAGCAGTAGACCAGTCTGGAAGATTTGTATTAAGCTGTTTGCTCAAATGAACTGCTCTGGGATTCCACAAGGCTTTCTTACCAAGACAGCAAAAATGCTTTCTCTTCTTCTGACCCCACTTGTCCCTGGTCTCTTTCCCACTGCTTCCTAAGATTCTCTCTCTCTCTCTCTCTCTCTCTCTCTCTCTCTCTCTCTCACACACACAACACACACACACACACACACACACACACACACACACACTGCTCCCCAGCTGCTTTTTACTTTGGGGCCACTGAGTTTTTATTCCGTGAACCCTAGGGCCTCTTATAGTGTTTGAAGCTATGCAATCTGTTGGTGCTCAACTGACGAAGCTTCCTATGCAGAGCATGAGGTCACGGAATGAGGAGCATGTTCCCAGTGTGATGGAGTAGGAAGCTAAGGTTTTGACTAAGAAAGGTTCCCGATGTTCACTCTTCAATGTAGGGTCTGAATGTCCACGGCCATCTGATTTCACTTTTCTGAGCTGTAACATTTTCGTTGCCCATCTGAAAGGATACCACTGAAGAAATCTTGTGATGTCTCTAGTTCTCCTGCCTCTCTTTGTTTCTAGACAGTGCTGTACTTAAGCCCACCACAGGATGATTATATTATCTTATAGTTCATCACACACAGGTTTGTCTCCCTCCTTGACAGTGAGTATTCAACCACAGACAAGGCATTGCTACTTTGAGGCTGGTGAGATGGCTTGTCAAGTGAAGACAGACAAATGAGTTAGATCCTGGAACCCAGATGGTGGAAGGCAAGAACCGGCTCCTGCATGCTGTTCCCTAACCTCCACATGCTCACACACACACACACACACACACACACACAACACACACACACACACACACACACACACTATATATATATATTATATATATATATATATATATATATATATACTAAATGAATGTAATAAAGAAATTACAAAAAGGCACCTTATTTCCATTTGTGTATTTCTCCAAGGGAAAGAAACTATAAAATAGCCAGAAAACCCTCCCTTGTCATGACTGTACAAACATCTTTATTTTACAAGGGAGGGAACAGAAGTAAATAACTTCATTTTCTTCACTACTTGGTTGGTTGCTAGCACATTTGAAACAAGATCCAAGTGTCTTGAATCTCAGTTCCAAGCTCTTTCCACCAATTATCTTTATTTGTTCAAATTTACTTACCATGTACATTGTATTTGCTTTCAAACCTGATAACCATACAACCCACTCCATGTGTGTTCATCTAAATAGTCTCAGTAGATGCCTGAAACTAGCAATGATGATGGTTGCAAGGATGATGTCAGTGATGAAAGGTTTTCTTTGGTGATGAATTAGGAGCTTCCATCATGTTTCCAATATCCACTTAACTAACACACACATGTAAACCATTGCAAGCCATTTACTGTAGGCATAGTGTAATTATTTTCTTTTGGAAAAGACAAGTAGGCATAGCTAAATTTGAAACTTCTGTGCAAAAGATCACTGTATTTTGCTGTTGAGTAAATGTCTACAGTGTTTTATAAAATGATACCTGCTGTTCCTTGTCCATAATTACAATTGATTTCACAATCTAAAAGTCCTCTTCTGTTATATGATATCAGGAAGCTTGAGAAATAAAGGAAACTTATTTTAATCTTTGTTGAGTTTGCTAACAATAAGGTAGAGACCTGACCCCCCCCCCCAAGGGGATAAGTGACCAAATAATAACGTGAGAGGAAACTCCTGAAATGTAAGACAGGAATAAATAAAACTTCAGACTGTCTTAAAAGCAGATGTCTGTGTCCATTTCCAGTAAATTATTTCCTGGAACCACAACAAGGTGTTTGCCAGGGTGGGGATTACCCTGGGATACTGCCAATTCCTGAGTGATGACCCTCCAAGTGGTCAATGGTGACCAACCCAACGAATTCTTTCTGATTCCAGAGGACAGGAAACCCAATCTAAGCCTCAGATGTCCACAAGCTGTAAGCCTTAACACATGAACCCTTATCTGACTACTGCTGAGAGCTGAGGGAACCACCATGGACACAGGCCCTTGCACATACCCATATAATGGCCTTTTTACCCTATTCAGAATCTTCTGGGATTTAATTTGTGTACATCGAAATTCCACTGGACTAGTACTCCATGCTATTCATGTACCAGTCCATTTAACACTGAATGTCACAGCTATAAGGAACACTCCTGTGCAAGTTTTTGTAGAAATGTGGGTTCTCATTTTTCTGGCATTTATCACTAAGAGTGCAATTTCTGTGTTGTGTGGCAAAAACTTTGATTTTTTATGAGAAATTGCTAAACTGTTTCTCACAGTGGTCACATTGTTTTCTATACCTACCGCAAGTGCAGGGAGCTAGTCAGTCTCCTTGCAACCTTGGCAACAGTTGGGAATGTCACCATCTCTTATGGAACTCATTTTGATAGGTGTGGAGAGATAGCTCACTGTACTTTTAATTTGCATTTCCCTAATGGCTAATGATGCGAACATCTTTTCACAGGCTTACATACCATCTGTATACCCCTTCAGATAAAATGTCTCCTTACATGTTTTACCCATTTCTAATTGTTGTTTTGTGTTTTGACTGCTGAGTTTTAAGAGTTCTTTATTCCACATCTCTGTCTTGTAGGAGATGACTTTTTCTTTATACACCTGTGTCTATAGTTCAGCCTTCTGACCAAAGGACCCCCATTTGAGAAGAAGGGGAAAACTTGCCTTGGATATCTTCTTTTGCCATGTTGGCAATGAAAGGAGGGAGGATCTGAAGAGACCCTGATGGCTACAGCTTCTACAGGTCCCACCTCGGGCTTCTTCTATAGTTCTATCTTGCAGTTTCCAGACCTCTCATGTGTCTGCTGGGAGGAGGAGAAGGAAGCAAGTCTCTACCATCTTGTCTGCACTACAAGTTTAACAGGAAGGTTTAGAGTGAGTTGATCAGCAGCTGTCTGCTATTGGGTGTTTTCTCAGTCTTCATTCTTTGGTCCCAGTGTTCACCCTTCCCTGGGTTACACAGTTCTGATGATTGTCAGCTTTTCCTGTTGATTTATTTTTATGGTCGGTTAATCAATGTGTATTTTCAGATAATGTTACCTCACTTCACTTGAAGTGAGACAACAGTGTGCTTCCAGACACCTCCACCATACTTCTTGATCACCATTTACGCTATAAATTCATTGGGTTTTTTGCTTTGTGTAGTAATAATCTGTTATAAGAATTAAGTTAATAGAAAAAATCATTTATAGTTCTTTTCTTCCCAAGGTCCAGTTTTTTTTTTCATAAAATATTGTATTTCTTCTATCAGGAAAACAAAACTTCCCTTAACATTTCTGTTCTTATTTTATTTGTATTTATTTATTCCTGTGTGTGTGTGTGTGTGTGTGTGTGTGAGAGAGAGAGAGAGAGAGAGAGAGAGAGAGAGAGAGAGAGAGAGAGAGAGAGAGAGAGAGATAGATGGCAATAAAATCCCTGAAATTTAGCTAGGTTACTTTTTAGGAAATTTTTTATTTTTTGAAAAACAACAAATTTTTTCACTACATGTGTGTGTGTGAGTGTGTGTGTGTGTGTGTGTGTGCATGTATTTATGTTTATCTCTTTATCTCTCTCTGTCTCTCTCTCTCTCTCTCTCTCTCTCTCTCTGTGTGTGTGTGTGTGTGTGTGTGTGTGTGCATTTTGTTATGGATGACTTTGGGGCAGTTATTTTGTTTAGTGTCATCTGCATTTCTGGATCTGTGGTTTATTGTTTATATTAATTCTAAAAAAATTTTATCCATTTTTTCCTTTAGCTACCCTTCCTCCCCCATTCTCTCTCTTCCTCTGGGATAATGTTATATATATTCTCAACCCCCTACTACTGACTCTTAGCTATTTTGTGTCAACCTGACTGGAAAACTGTGTTGCATGTATTTGAGTGTGTGGGTTTGGGGACAACCAGAGGAGACCATTGTCTTTGTCATCAGTTTCTACCTTTCTGCCTAGAGATAGAGTGTCTCACTGAACCAGTAGTGGTCATTTCTTCTAGGCACTCAGGCAGTGAGATTCAGGGAGACTGGGGTTTACAGACAAGTGTGAACATGGCCAGTTCTTGCATAAGTGCTCAGGATTTGAACCCCTGTTTCCATAGCAAGAGTTTACACACTGAGCCTTCTTTTCTTGGGGCATGGGGTGCTTTTTTCTGTTTTTGTTTTTGTTTTTGTTTTTGTTTTTGTTTTTTTTTTTTTGTTCCTTTGGTAGGTTTTTTTGGGAGGCGTTGGTAGTTTTTTGTTACTGTTTTACGAGGCAGAAGTCTGACTATGTAACTCTGACTGGTCTGGAAATAGTTATGTAAACCAAACTGTCTAAAAACACACAACATTGCACCTGCCTCTGCCTTCCAAGCTAATAGCCACCACACATGGTACGGTAGCTGGTTTGGGTGTTTTGTTTGTTTTATTTTTGCAAAGTCTTATTGTCTTACATTGGCTTCAGTCTCCCAAGATCTGTGGTATAATTTTTCATACAATGTATTTTGATCAAATTTTCTCTCCCACTAGATTTTGTGTCCTTCCTCTATTAAAAAAATGAAAACCAAACCACCACCAACAACAACAAACACACACACACACACACACACACACACACACACGAACACGCACACGCACACGCACACGCACGCGCGCGCGCACACACACACACACACACACACACACACACACACACACACACACACGGATGGAGTCCATTTTGTTTACTACTCCTGAGTAGGAGGCCTGCAAGAGAGTCCAGTGACATACCCAGTATTACTCCACTGAGGAAAACTTGCATCTCTCAGCTCCTATCAATTGTAAATAGCTCCTTGGTTAGTGGCAGCCCATTGGAGGGTATCCAGTAGCCTCAATAATGGCCTGTAATGCGTGGTGGCAAGCATGGGATCTACAGGACCCCCTTTGGCTAATGATTCAAAAAGATATTCAATAGCAGCTATTAAAGGATGCAAACTAAAACTACTTCAAGGTTTCTTAACCCAGTCAGAATGGACAAGATTAACACAACACAATGGAATATTACTCAGCTGTTAAGAAAACTTAAATTTTGAAATTTGTAGATTAGAGGGCAGAGCTAGAAAAAAAATCATCCAGATTGAAGTAGCCTATGACTAGAAAGACAAATATGTGGATGCTGTCTTTCAAACTTTAAGTATGTGTGTTTCAATCCAAATGACCACAGGGGTTAGGTAGCTGAGAGATCAGGATGGATGATCTTTTACAGATGAGGAAATAGAATATGGTGTTATAAAGGGATAAAGGAGAAATTAGAATAGGAGGATTAAATGGGAAGAGGACTGGGAGGGTGGGGTATAGGAGTAAACAGAGGGAGAGGTCCCTATACTAAGGCCTTTTGAAAAGCCATCTAGAAACCTACTACTGTAGAAACTTCTTTAAATACACAGATACAAAAAAAAAGGAATTTAAATGAAGTTACCATATAATGGGGGAGACAGTGCACCAATTTGGCATCATATTCTAGAAAACAAAACTCCCAGTACCAGGAATGGGTTACATCTTTTTAAGTCTTTTGTATTTTTAACATGGAAATGTGGATAAATGATTTGAGACTTTATTTATTAATATAAGTATTTAATGACAGAAATTTCCCTCAGAACACTATTTTGAATGCATCCCACACATTTTGAAAACTGTATTTTATTTAGCATAGTTAAAATATTTCACTAATTTACTTTATAACTTATTCTTTGGCCTGCACATTATTCTGATATATGTATTACTTAATTTTCAAAAGCTTAGGGATTTTTGTGTAAATTGTTGTTATTAATTTTTCAATTTGACTCAGTGTAACCAGAGAACATGTATTTTTTAACAATTTCAGTTTCATAAGAATCACCTAATGTTGATTTATTATCGATATGAGTTTTTAGTAATTTCAGAGAAATAAATAATGCCTATATTTTCTAATTTTGAAAACTCCCTGGATTTCTGACACTTTTTAACTATCAGGAGTATCTGATCTGCAAGAATTTGTCTTGTTAAGGGCTTTGTCTATAAAGGAATAGTAAAATGCCTCTACTGTCTTTCAAGGGGACCTAAGAGTTAGTGCTCTAAGTCTAGAAGGAAGAATAACACCCAGGATATTGAACACTCTATAGGTCATAAAATCCAAGACTTGTGACCTCCTAGATAAATCTTTTTTCCAATCTTTGGGTGTGGATTCAGGTGACCTTGCTAAAAGGATGAGCAGTGTATACCTCCTTTACCATCACCAACAGAATACTTGCCTGTTTCGCTTCCTCTCTGAACCCATTTCCAAATTGTCACACACTTGGTACCTTCAAGCAACGCAAAGCTAGAACTCTGACATCAAGATGCAAGCAGGTACACACTTCCTCTGAGTCTAGAGAAACTGGTCCATGCCCTGCTCTTGCCTTTGGCATCAAGGAAAGTTCTAGGATTGTGAGTGTGCCGCCCCACTCTGCTCCATCATCACCAGCCATCCCTTCATTTGCCTTTGTCTCGATTGTCTCTTTGTCTCTATAACCTCTCCATAGAGTCCAATACTAACGCATAGAACACTCCATCATGACCTTATCCTAACTTAACGATCTTTGCAAGGACTCTGTTTCCAGATAAAGCCACTTCACATTGTAGGAAGGCTGAGTCGGGTCCAAGGCATCTTCTTGGAAGAAAGTTCTCCTAGACATTTAAATCTTAGCAAGTCCTAAGATTCTGATCTTTGAATTGCCTTCCAGTGAATCTGTTCTCAGTTTGTGTCAAATTTATTTCCCAGTCACCTAGGGCAGTACTCTTGGACCTCATAGATGTAAAAACTGTTCCTATAGATGTGATCACAAATATAATGAGATTGGAATTATTGGTTATATTTCTTGTTTCTATCATTAAAATATAGGAGAAAAAAGCCAATTAAAGAAAGGAAGATTTTTTTCACTTACAGTTTGAGAGAGTATACTCTGTCCTGATGAGGAAGGTGTGGCTGAAGGGGCACAAGGCAAATGCTGGCACTGTGATGCTGTCACAAGAACTCAGACGGACTGGGCCAGGCTTCATAATCCATAAATCCTGTATTTATTTCTCTATAGGAGGCCATGTGGTAACTGATGAAGAGACTAAGTAAAACATCTGTTGACAAGGGACACTGAAGATTGCTAGTGGCTCCAAAACCCAGGAGGACAACAGGAATTATGTTCCAGAGTCCCCGGAAAGAGGAGAAGCAGCCCTAGGGGAGGACATGGTGGGCAGAGGAGCCCCAGAGCAAGTCCCTTAGTATAAGTACTCCCCAGCATGACCAAGAACAGCAGAGGACCAGGGAGGCTGGAGTAGCAGAGGATGGAGAAGCAATAAGAGGAGAATAATTGAGGTTTCAGCTATCAGTGGACAGTTCTTATGGGCTTGATGAGCCAGCAAAAGTACCTAGCCTTTTCCCTGGGGGACAAGCAGCTACTGGAGGAAGATTCTTTCTAGTCCTAAACCTTGCAAAGGAAATCTGAACACAGATATGCCTGCTTCCAATTCTCTGGAGAATGAGGCAGGAGGATGGTTAGTGTAAGACCAACTGGGATGCATGGTGTCTTCATTAGGGTTTTTACTGCTGTAAAGAGACACCATGACAACAACAACTCTTATAAAGGAAAGCATTTGATTGAAGTGGTGGCTTACAGTCAAGAGGTTCAGTATATTATCATGATGAGGAGCATGGCAGTATGTAGGCAGACATGGTTCTGGATAAGTAACTGAGAGTCCTACATCTTGCAGTCAACAGGAAGTCAACTGAGACATTGGGCAGTATCCTGAGCATAAGAAACCTGAAAGCCCACCCACCCCCACAGGGACACACTTAATCTACAACCAGGCCATCCCCACTCCAACAAAGGCACAACTCCTAATAGTGATACTCACTATGAAATTATGAGGGCCAATTACATTCAAATTACCACACAAGGCAGGTCCTTCACAGGAAGGAAGGAAGGAAGGAAGGAAGGAAGGAAGGAAGGAAGGAAGGAAGGAAGGAAGGAAGGAAGGAGAAGAAGAATGGGTGGAAATGAGGAGGAAAATAAGAAAGCAAGAAAAGAAAGAAAGAAAGAAAAGAACAAGGGAGGGAGGAAAAGGACGAATAGAAGAAGAAAATAATGGAAGAAAGTAATGAAGAAATGAAGGAAATAGAGGAAGGGAAAGGAAGGAAGAAAGGAAAGGTGGAGGGGAAGAGAGGGAGAGGGGTGGGAAGGAAGGAATAAGAATGGACTGGAAGAAAAGCAGAGGCACTTTTCAGTAATATTCTGTGGTGATTTGAATGACAATGGCCCCATAGGGGCATATGTTTGAACACTTTGTCCCCAGTTGATAAACTATTTAGGGAAGATTAGGAGGTGTGTCCTTGTTGGCAGAGGTGGCCCTTGAGGTTTAAAGTCCACACCACCCGTTCTCTGCCTCTGAGCCTGCTGCCTGAGAATTCAAATATAGAGCTCTCAGCTAATGCTCCAGCACCATGCCTGTCTGCTTCCTGCCATAGTGACCATGGACTAACCCTCTCAAACTGTAATCATGTCCATGATTAAATGCTTTATTTTCTAAGCATTGGCTTGGCTATGATCTCCTCAAAGAAATAGAACAGTGACCCTCAAGAGAAGAGCCCTTAACACCTCCTTCCTATCAACTGCCTCTTGAGGTCAACCCAGCTTTTCTGTATGTTCTGTGGTAACAATTCTTCTAGTGTCTACAGCTCTCCAATTGTTTAATGTCTTCTGGTTCTTGTTATCACATCACCCCATGCTCAATGACAGAATTCAAGTCAATCAGGGCTAGGCTAGAGAAACATTGTGTGTGTGTGGGGGGGCATTGTATGGGTTTGCAAGACAGGAAAAAACTGATGAAACTAGATAAAACTGGGACCCCTAAAACAGGCTAATGTTGAACACCACTAGCTGCAAAACACTTTTGTGGTATCCCTCTACCACTAAGAACTTATTTCTGATGTTAGGCCTTCCAGCTGACTCTGTGGCTTCCACCTGGACCACACAGTATGCTCTTATTATTGGATTCAGCTGCTCAGAGGTGTTGTCAAACCTATAAGGAAGCTATCATTGCAATACTCGGGCTATTGTTTGAGCAACATGATGTTGTAGCTCAGTCAGTTCATAAAGTGAACCACACACAGCTTGTGGGCATTGAACTACATATAGGAATGACTCCATGGGTTCCCATCACATCACCTTGGCAGTAAACACTAGAGGCAAACGAAAGACTGAACACATTTATTACTTACTGAAACATTTAATCAGAAATCTGTCCAGGGTCCAGGATACCTCATGGGGGAGTTCAAGATATAATTAATAAATATGAATTAAAAACCCACTGGTAGTCTAACAATAAAGCCATAAATTTTGAATGAAAGTTTTACTACTTTAATTAATATTACACTTTTGAGAGGATCTTCCAACACACACAAAAATTCATTGCTATTGCTCAGTTCAAAGCCTCACATCTGTTGACTGGACAGAATTTGTGTGAGTTGCTGGGTCATGTGTATAAAACTACTTTGTAACATATTTACAACTCCAAATTAGGCTATACTTTGGGTTTCAAATGGTACACTTTCTTTTGTCAACTTATTTTGTAGATTCTTCTATATAGAATATATTAAAATTTTTATGATATGGAGTACATAAAGATATCTGTAGCAATTTTTCAATGTTTTCCCTCATCTGTGCCTTTTTCATAAGTTTTAAGTTTTTCTTCTATTTCAGAAAGTCATCTATCTATCTATCTGTCTGTCTGTCTGTCTGTCTGTCTGTCTGTCCGTCCGTCCGTCTGTCTTTCTTTCTATCTTTCTATCGAGGTGTAGGACCTGTCTTTGTAGTCCTAGCTGTCCTGGAGCTCATTATGTAGACCAGGCTGGCCTCAAACCTACAAGTTCTGCCTCACAAATGCTGAGATTTCAGGCATGTACCACCACATTCAGTGACATGTTTATTTTATTTTGACCTTGGAACTTTAGCAGTGGGGTACAAGGAATTCTTGTATGTTGTATCCTGGTTCTGGCGGTGAAAGACTGTCTACCTCCATAGTAACAATGTTTGTATCTTGTAAAAATCCTGCCCTGCCCCAACCAGCCCCGGCTGTTTCCAATCTTGAAGGAAAGGTCTCAAAGCATTTGAGGTCTGAAAAACACCCCTTGTTAGGTGCTACTGGGTCTCAAGAACACCCACAGTTGTGTGGTGGGACTTTCTCTTGAGGTAGTTAGTTGCTCCTAGAGTTACTTTCTCCAACTGAAAGACAATGTGAGGTTAAATTCCTGTCCCAAGAGTTGCCTTCTGGAGGCAGGAAGAACAGGTTAGTGTTCACCCTGACATTCAGAAATCTTTATTTCTTTTACACTGGTACCGACATCCATGAGCAACTGCTGCTAGCACACTTTTCTTTAGTGTTAAGGTTTTTGCATCTATTTATATCTTGATATTTAATTTCTATCTGTGTATTTAACCTTCTACATGTATTTTTCTCAAATGTTGCCTTTTAGCCTCCGACAGCTATGCTACATTTTGTCCTCTCTACCTGAAAAATCAGCCCTTAATTTAAAATTGCTACCATAACATCTCCTGGAAGAACACTCCTCCCCCCACCCCCGCCAAGATTCTTTAGTCAGTGGTCTTTCCCATAGCCCATCTGCAACTGTGGGCACTGGAACAAATAGATGATCCTGTCTGTCAGCCTTACACAGCCATGTCTGTGGGCTCTAAGTGAGTATCTGAAATCAATAGGGACGGAATCGTGGTAATTAAATTATAGCACTTACATATAATTACACTTATGTAAAAAATATCCACCCTGACTCGGAGCTGCTCCTGAGGATGATGGACATAAATCTCTGTAAGTGATCAGCTCTCCTTGGGGGTGGGGAGGGGAGAGAGTGTTAATCTTTAAAATTATGCCGGGAAAAATTAGGATACTGGAACTACAATAGTTCAGAGAAACCATCTGATTCTAACTCCATCACGTTTCAGTAATTTTTGCCTGTGACAATTAATTTTTGATGTAATTCTTCGAATCATTATACCACGGAAATGAACCTCCTATCCTGGTTTGTTTGCAACATAGTCTGAGCAGGCTGTGAGGTCTGTGCGGCTCAAATACTCTGGTACTATCAGAATCCCATGGAGATGGACAGTTAGTGATTGTATGAAGGATATCAAGCCACCACTCAAGTCAGATCCAGAGTGGTCCCAGAAGGATGCTCCATGTTATCTCAACAATAAGTCATGTGTCTAAAAGGGTGAAGAGGGCAGACATGGGACTTATAAAAGGGACTGAGGGAAACGTGACCAGAGCCCTACCAGACAGTGGTGGACATGATAGGATCTGTCAAGGACAAAGTCAACACATTTCATCTTCATTGCTTCAGATAGATGGCTTGACATGAGCTTTGGTGTGATGGGCTGTGGGCTCAGTCTCAGGCTACTCTCAGGGCCAAGTAGAGCCACGAACAAACAGCTATTCTGGGTGCTTCAAGACTCTGTGGGCTGCCTCCACCCTTGGAAAGGGCAGTGGGATGTCTGAGGGATATCCCTGTGTTGTATCAGCTTGACCTGGATGTTAGCAGTCTGTCTCTCATCTGTGTGTCTTCTCTCTATTTTTCTTCTCAACAGACTTTAAAAGAACTTTGGACTCGTTTCCTTTTCTTCTCGGGTTTCCCTTCCCTTTGCTGCGGTTCAACTTATTTATATCACATCTGCTCTTTCAATTCCCCATTGGTTTCATGACAATGAACATCAAGTATTTTTTTTTTAATCTCCGGTTGATGTACATCTTGAACTGTGCAGCCAATGGACCTAGACCTCCAATGTCCATGGTTCTTCTGGAAACCAACTCCAACTGTATAGGTCAATGAGGCTCAATGGGCCATCAGTTTGAGAACACAGACCTTCTTTCCAAACATCTGATGCCATGCTGAGTAACAGGAATCATGTCAGCTTTCAAGAAGTGCTTCTATCTGCTTTTCAGCTCCACCCATGTGGTACATGATGAGATGGGTCACTACTGGGGCCCACACCACTTACCATCATCACACTCACCATGCTGCCATGCCACCGGATTGCCACCTTGTCCCTTGTCCCTTGTTCTGTGAGGAATTACCATCACATGTACAGCATGCTGAGGTAACTATACTTACAATTACATGAAGAATTGCTTTACTATTAAATGATTTTGCCAGACCCTATGAGGCTTCATGAGGGCAAGCGTTTATTTTATTGAGTCCAATATCTCACCTCCATTTTCCTATTAATCTTTGTTCAAATAATCTCACATCAGATATATGGTTTCTTATTTTTGAAGGCATGGATGTAATTATATCACTGGACCCAAGATAAATGATAAATGGGTATTTATTAGGGGACAATTACACAGAAAAATACAAAGAACTGCTGGACCAGATTCCCTGCTCTTCCTACTGGATTTGCTGACCCACCAGAAAGAGGGCACAAAGGAAACCCTCTTTCTGCTTCTGTCTGCCTGAAGCCACACCCAAAGGGGTGTGGCCATCGTTTCAGGTCCACAGACCAGATGCCTATATATTTTCGTATCTTTAAGTTAAATTTTATTCTGTATTTTGAGAAGTGTGTGTGTGTGTGTGTGTGTGTGTGTGTGTGTGTGTGTGTGTGTGTGTGTGTGTAAAATACACAGTGCATGTGCATGTGGGAATGTGGGTTCACATGCCCACGGCAGTATATCATATATGGAGACCAGATGAGGACATCAGGTTCTCTATAAATATAAACCTTGTCTCATTACAAGGGGGTGTCTCCTTGAACCTGGAGCTTGACTCTCTCATAGGCTGACAGCCAGCAAGCCCCAGCGATGCCCCTGTCTCTAGTCCACACAGCTCTGGGGTTACAGGTGAGCAAGTAACCACACCTGGAATTTTGCATGGATTCTGGGGATTTCAACTCAGGGCCTCATCCTTGTCCAGCAGGGTTTTCACCTACTGAACCTCTCCATAGCCCTTAATTTATATTTCCAAGCTATATATCATATACTATAGGGTAACTACTGACAAGAGGGCTACTCATATTCAAGGAAATTAACATATTCCTCTCAAACAGCTGACCTTTTTAGTTGCATAAGAACAGTCAATATCTACTTATTTATCACAAATCCCATATACTGAGACTTATCCTTATCTATAATCTTCATTTTGAATGTGTACTGTTTTGTCATCTTCATACTCCTCCCTAGCCCTTACCCCTGGTGACCATTGCTTTGTTGTCTATCCCTGTGTATTTGAACTGGGGTTTCTGGTTCTACACAGAAGAGACCACATGCAATGTTTTATTCTGTGTCTGTCTTCTCACACTTCAGTATAAAGTTCTCCAGTTTCCTCCGTATTGTAGTAAGTGGGAAAAGTTCATTCTTTGAAGGCTGACTATATTGTTTAACACACATGTGTCTTCACTCATTTGTCCCCAATAGACCACCAGGTTGTGTTTGTGTCCTGGCTGTCATGAACAGCACTGCAATGCCCAGGGCAAGGTAGTAGACTTGCCCAGGGAAAGTAGATGGCTTGCCAGGTAGTGATTTCATTTCCCTTGTGAATAGGATGGCTTAGTCAGGGGATAACTCTACTTTTAATTTCTCATCATTTTCCAAAATGACTGCTCTAATCTGCATTCGCACTGATGGCATGCAAAGGTTGTCTTTTCTCCACATCTTTGACAACATTTGGCTGCTGACCTAAAGCATTCATTCTGGCAGTTAAGGGGTGATACTGTGCAGTAGTTTTGGTCTGTGTTTCCTTGATTACAACTGACTAGAGCATCTTTGCATATCCAGATCAACCATTTCTGGGTCTTCCTTGAAGATTTGTTTACTCAAGGTTTCTGCATCTTTCTCTGTTTCGTCTCTCCTGGGGCATTTGTGTAAGTTCTCTTACTGATATGGGTTTTTGAGTGCCTACTTTTTTAGGAGTCATGTCGTCTGATAAATTCACCACAAATAATACTAAGTAGTTTTCTTATCTGGAGTACAGGAAAAAAGATGTTGGAAATCTCCTGTGAAACCAGCACTTGGATTTACCCACTGTCATACTATGTGCTGTCTCATTCCAAACTTCCTCTCTCTGCTTGTCTCTGTGGTGACCAACAAAAGATTGTTCATATGGACATAAACTAGGAAAATGAACAATCTACAGGTAAAATTTAAACAACTATGAAGATGCTGTGCCGTGCATTTGCTTCATAAAAATGCTAGTTCTTATGATGCCAAAGAAGATGCAATTTCCAGTTATGTAGATCTTTGCCATTAGGTAAGTACCATGTCAACTGTCACTTCCCAACTAAAGACACGTTTCTGCTTGCTCTTGCCATTTAGTTAAATGGTAGTGTCATGTGGTGCTTTGTGATCATATTTGGACAAATCATGACTTACCAGAACTTCATGTTTTAAGGAATCATTAGAGTATTAAAGAAAACCAAGGACACAGAAGGCACAGAAGGCTGATACAGTGAGTCCCCCTGTATCAGCAGATGCCCAGTAGAATGTCCAATCACAAACCTCCAATTCTGGGTCCAAGAAAAATGTCATTACCCAACATGACAATCCCTAAAGAAAATGAATAAGATATAATATCCAAGGAATATTTTAACTCTATTGTTCCACCACTTTCTGAGCTATACTGGATGAGCCAGTCCCATGAAGAATCCTCTATCACTGACTAGATGACCCAGGTGCTGACAAATTGAACATGTGGGTATCCAGAGACTAACTCCAACACAGGCAGAATCTTTGCAGTTTACTTATACCCTGGAAATCCTAGCTCACTTTACATATTGTTATTAATCATGCTCATTTTAAAGATTATTTCATTTTAATACATTGTCAATGCAATTCTCTAGGGTACATAAAAAGTAATCTATCTTATACACATCTGGTTGGTTCCATTTCCTGATCCTGCAGCAGCAGCCGTCTATTTCTGCTTTTAGCTAAGGGAAGTGACCTGAAGTAAAGGCATGTAAAGTACATCCTGGGCCGTGTTCTAACTTCCAGATGTCTTCAGGGTCACTGTGTAGAGACGGTGCCAGTGAGTAATGGCTATACAGTACAAGCGCTGGGGCTCTTCTGCCAGCAACATATTTAGTGTTAGCTAGCCTTGTTGCCGGGGACTACACTACCTTCTCTGGGTAAGAGGACCAGTATTTCAGAGAGCCAAATAAGCTTTTTGAGAGACTCATAAATCTACAACTGAAAAAAGAAAAAAAGTCTGCTATTTAAGCCATTTAACTGGTCACCCAGCATTTCCTGTTTTCTTAGGAGTGCGAAAAAAAATTATTGTGTCTAGAAAGCCCCTCTAGTGTTTGGAAATTAGACTATGCCATATAAAACTGCTTTTTTGTATGTAACAATATCACCCAATATTAGCAGTTCTTTACAGTGCTGCCTAGTGCCTGGGAGTGTGCTGGTACCATACCCATCAGGACCTATGCACAGATATGGGAAACAATGCCTGTCACACTCTGACTGATTGTGTTACATTTTGAACATTCTAGCTGCAAACAGAATCACTTAGAGTTACCAGATTAGCTCATGAATACTTAGTCATTGAAGCAAAGTAAAAATTCTCCCCTTTCAAATTAGGAATTTCAATGAAATACTGTGAATGAACTCTCCTACATGCTCTATTCTGCTTGTGTCTGTTCAAGGTATGGAGTGTAGAAGATACACCACCACCACCACCGCGATGGACTGCACTCTCAAACTTTAAGTTAAAATAAGCCCCCCTTCCTTGAATTTCTCTCATCAGGTATTTGTCCCAGAGATGAGAAAATGACATCACACACGATGAACTTAGCATTTATGGTTCTTCTAAACAAAGACCATGTGGTTGATTTTTGTTTGTTTGTTTTTGGTATGGTCTAGGTCTTTTACTGCTATTTTTTATTAGGCTGTGAGTTTATAGGGAATGGGCTCCAGCAGAACAAGCTAAAATGAAGTGTACCTCTCTGGGTGCATCAGGTGCCTTTCTCTTTGGCATCCTTTTCTTTACCTGTGTCAGGAACCTGTTTTGGCTCTCAGAGTGCCAACAGTGCTCAAATTGTATATCTTAGTTATGTCCCATGAGGAGGTTGGGTGCAAATGTCTGCATGGGGCAATCATGTTTATCATTCTGTTGGAGAATCCTAGAAATTCCAGGGCATCATTCAGTATAGTGGAATAAACCTGGCAATAAGCATCTGTTCTCCTACAGTAGCATCAAAGTTTCAATTCTTACATTAAGTTCTAAGATGCATTTTGAGTTGACTTTGTTACAGGGTGAGAGATAGGATCTAGTTTTACTCTTTTACAAATTGTTATTTGCAACACTTAAGGGGTCTTCTCTCTGCCCTACAGAAACCTTATGGTTTATTTGTCACAGACTGGGTAGCTGCATTTGTATGGGTTTATTCCTAGGTTCTCTATTATATTCCATTGGGCATGTATCTATTTTGCCCCTTACCAAGCTGTTTTCAACATGATAGCTCTGTAGTATAGTTTGAAGTCAGATGTTGTGATACCTCCAGCATTAGTATTTACACTCAGAGCTGACTTAGCTAATGAAGCAAATTTGTGCTTCCATATGAACTTTAGGGTTGTTCTTTTCTATTTCTGTGAAGAATGTCATTGGAGCATTTACTGGGATTCATTCAAAATGCTTTATCATATTTAGTGATGTGCCCATTTTCACAACATTCATTCTGTGGATTCGATCCATGAGCATGGGAGCTAGTTCCATATCCTAGTGTCTTCTGTTATTTCCTCCTCTGGTGTCTTATGATTTTCATTGCAGAGGTCTTTAATCTCATCAGTTAGGTTAGGTTTATTACTAGATACTTGTTTTTTAATGAAGTTATTAGGAATGGGATTTTTTTCTCCCGGATTTCTTTCTCAACAGGTTTGTTATAGGCATACAGAAAGGCTATTGATAAATTGAATAAAAATTCTGCTACTAGGCTGAAAAATATTTATTATCAGATTACAGAGTCTTCAGATAGATAATGTGGTAGTTTGGATGTAGTTGGCCACCATAGTCTCATAGGGGGTGACATTATTAGGAGGTGTGGCTATGCTGGAGTAGGTATGGCCATGTTAGAGGGAGTGGGTCCCTGTGCAGGAGGACTTTGAGGTCTTCTTTGCTCAGGATACCACCCAGTGTCTCAATTGACTTCCTGTAGGATTCTCAGCTACCTCTTCAATACCATTACTGAAGGAAAATCAGGGAAAGCTCTGCATAGCACAAGACACCACAGAAGGAGAAGGGTCTTCCAGGTGTTCATCTCAGGTAGGGCACTAACATTTAGAAAACATAAAAAACTTTTTCTAGAAAACTTATAGAACTCAGAAAATGTGGGGCTTGAGAGCTGGCTCAGCCACCAGGGTATGGCTGAGCCCCCCAAAAAACGCCTGGTTTTAGTTTCCAGAACAGACATGGAGGCTCACAACTACCTGTAACTCTAGTTCTAGGGGATCAGAAACCTTCTTCCGGCCTCTCCAGGCCTCTATTCATGTGGTGCACAAACATGTATGAAGATATAAACACATACAAAATTTCATCAGAATTTAAAACCCTAAAGAACAAAAGTCCCCATTAACAAAGGTGTCATTTAGCTGAGCAAACAGTTTCAAATGGGTAATTACAAAATAAAATAAAATCACAATGACATTTGGAATAAGATTAATAGACAAAGAAGTTGCGCACACTGGTATATACATACTTAGGGAAATTCATACTCTTCTACCAAGAAAATGTATCCTGGGAGAAATGCTAGAAATCACATTAATTTACAACATGGAGGCAGCTGCCTTTGAGGAATGGAGATAAAAAGTTAAGTGTACAGAAATAGAAGATAGTTGAGGAGCACTGCAGTGAAACAGGAGGGTCTGACCCACGAATGAGCAATGAGAAAGGCACTGAGGACATCCTAGTGTATGTGCACAGAAGGTGGAGTTCACCACCAGAAATATGTAGCATGAAACACCTGCAGTAAGAAGGAAAGGAGGAGGAGTTTTTTGTTTTGTTCTGTTTGGCTCACAGTTTGAGGATACAGTCCAGTGGTGGTAGGGAAGGCATGGAGACAGCAGGCAGCAGCTGCTGTGGCTGGGGCAGCAGGCACTTGCTCACATCTGGGGCCATCAGGTACCAGAGACAGGAGAATGCTAGTGTTCAGCTGGCTTTATACATTTCCCCTTTTAATTTAGTCCAGGACTCTGATGCCACCCATAGTCAGGGAAGTTTGTTAATTCTACCTGGAAGCAGCCTGAAAGACACACTCAGTGTATTTCCTAGTAGTTCTAAAACCACTCAAGTTGACGATGATAATTAACCAGTACAACAGCTGGAGCAAGAGTGGGCATAGCTGTTTGTCTTCTTGATACAAAGGTACCCTGAAGTGAAACCATTAAGAGGCCTAATTAGATGAAGTGACTGACTGAACACTAGACATTATTCTAGAAGATATCTATAATATGCAAAATAATATTAGTTATGTTAAAGTGGTTGATTAGCAATTGGAAATCAACATTATTTAAAAACCTGCTAGTATGAAAACATGAATAGCATTTTATTGACATAATCAACACCTTGGCAATACTATTGAGTTATGAATATGTTTCACACATTATGAGCATCTGTAATGAAGAGTTGGGACTTCATTCTTTTGTCAAATTCTGTCATGTCTCTGAATTCCTACTGATTGTGGAGAAGAAGGCAAAGTACTATTTTTATTCCTTGGAATGAATGACCTGAAATGTGGTTTACCTGGGTATATCTTCTCTCATACTCTTGAATTATCTGTCTCTAGATTTAAACAAAATGTGTTTTATGCCCTAGTACCACGTTTTCCAGACTTCAAGGACAAGTGGAGTCCCAGCTACACTCTCTTCTCTTCTTTGGGACCATGCCATTTTTTCTGGGATCCTCTATCCTCTTAAGGTGACCTGCACAGTAAATCTCACTATGAAGTTAGATTGGTGAATCTCTATGAATGTTTTGTGACGTTCCAAGGACAGGGAAGCATGCCACTCTCATAAAACGCTCATTTGGATTTATTTTGAGGCAGCATCACACATGTTATCCACAATCTGTTTCTAATTCATTAAAATATTTTTATTTTACTTTCAAGGCTCTGTGAGCTGATCGCGTGCTCTCCCAGGATAGTCCTCCTGGATGGGGAGGGTGCAGCTGCTGCAGGTATTGTCGCTCATGCTTGATTATGTATATCACCATCACTGTTTATAAATTATGTTTATTGTGTTATAATTAGTAGTGCTAACAACACATAATATCAATAAGGTCGTTAAATATGTAAATAATAAATAATGGCAATATCAATGCCGCCACACGGTTCTCAAGCAGCATTCACATTCAGTCAGCCTAGGTTCACATTTCTCATCATCAGTGAGACATGGAACAGAGCCAATCACTGGATTACTGAGCATAAAGCCAAGTACGGAAGTTGTATGTGAATTTGCTTAATCAGTGGAAAGGGCAAATGTTTTCTTAAGAAATTGAGAATTGCTGTGCAGTGTGGCAGACTTGACAAAACAGTAGACTTTGGGAAATAAAGAGGCAGATTTGGGGCAAGGAATGGCCTGCTTAACTTCCACTGTAGATGGCATCTGTTAAAATGTCCTGGCATAGCAGTCCTCCACTCCCACTAAATGCCTGCGGATGAGAGATAGGCATGCACACTGAAACTCTTCACAAGAGCAAAGACTCTACAGTTCACACAAAAGCTTTGGCTAACATTTTGCTGGGTGCACTGGAACCGAAACTGGGTTAAAGGACACGTTGATGGGTAAACTTAACTGGTAGACTCTCAAGTAATTCTGCAGGGCACTGCTGAGGCTAAGGACAATGACACACACCCATGTAAGGCATATAGGTTTCGGTTATTCCTTTGTGATCAGTGTGTGTGTGTGTGTGTGTGTGTGTGTGTGTGTGTGTGTGTGTGTGTGTGTGTAAGTATGTGGGGGTTGGGTGCACATGCCTGCAGTAGAACAGAAAGAGAACACCATGAATTGGGAGAGAAACAGCAGACACTAAAGTGTATTTTACCAGGAAAACAATTAAGTTTAAGGAGCTTTTGGTGTCTGGTCCATCCCAATCACAATGCAAGGATGACAAATACAGTGTGGGTGGGAAGGGCCAGGGTTGACAACAGCCAGAAAGTAAGATGATCTGAGGTGATATTCAAGAGGGGAAGTAATAGGCGGAGATCAAGAAATGGAAAAGCCTTAGATGTGACCAGATGTCTAGCTAAACCAGAAAAGAATTTTTACAAAGGAATAAAGCAAAGTTTATTCCAGCAAGGACACACCTAGGAACACCTCGCTGAGCAGACTGGTCCTGTGGGTCTGAGGATAGCATGATGGCACCAGGTCTCCACTCTTCAATTTGAGCCAATAATTACCAGAAACCCAAGAAAGACATTCAATAGGAGGAACAAATTCCAACATGAACTAATGGCTAAACTCATCTCGAAGAATACAGATTAAGTTTGAAGAAAGTTTAAATGTCCATTGAGGCTCTTGGTGATGGAGTAAGATGCTCTGTCTTACATAGAACAGATGCTGGAAAGATAGGGTATGCAGAGCTCGGAAAGGCTGATGGAAAAACCTAATATATGGCTGTGATAATTCAGAAATTAGCAATTAGATAAAACAGTATTGACAGAAATCTGAAAGGAGCAAAGCAAACACATAGTCCCATAATTAAGAAAGATGTTGTGAGAGGACAATTCCAGGAGTGCCAGTATCCCAGGAAATCTTCCAAAGTCATGGAATGGAAGTCCAGAAAAAAAGTACCCAAACACCCAGAAAAAAATAAGTGAAGGGAAAAGAAAAGAAAGGTGCTGTGGATCAAAGAACAAATGCCTCATCATGTCTTAGAACAATGAGTGGAAGTAGCATTACAAGATATGGCATCGTGGCTTTCAGAGAAATGGACACAATGGAGAAACTTCACACAACCGCAGAAAGCCAAAATGCAATTCACACAAAAGCTAAGAATGGGAATACCAATGGGCATCCCATGGTATATGATGCCACTAAAAATAATGAGAAAGTATTTCCAAATTTTCTGGAACAAATTACTTACCTCCTAGAACTCTAAAACTATTAGAATTCTAACCAAGTGTGAGAAAAAGCAAGAAAGATACTAATAAAATCATTCAACAAGCAGAGGCAGGTGGATCTCTGTGAGTTCGAGACCAGCGTGGTCTACAAGAACTAGTTCCAGGACAGGCTCCAAAGCCACAGAGAAACCCTGTCTCGAAAAACCAAAAAAAAAAAAAAAAAATCATTCAGCACCCCCTAAAGTCAGGAAACTTAGTCGTTTCAATAAATTAATAAGGGCTGGGCTCCCAGGGGTGGGATCTCATGAGGTGGGGTCCAAGGGAATGGGTTCCCAGGGGATGGGGTCCCATGGGCTGGAGTCCCAAGGGCTGGGCTCCCAGGGGTGGTCTCCCAGGGGGTGGGGTTGCATTGTGTAGGATCCCAGGGTCCGGGCTCCCAGACTGAACGGAACTATGAACTGAGTGCCAGAATTCATCCCCAAGACAATTTCCCCACCACCACCACCACCACAATGGACTGCACTCTCAAACTGTAAGTTAAAATAAGCCCCCCTTCCTTGAATTTCTCTCATCAGGTATTTGTCCCAGAGATGAGAAAATGACATCACACGCGATGAACTTAGCATTTATGGTTCTTCTAAACAAAGACCATGTGGTTGATTTTTGTTTGTTTGTTTTTGGTATGGTCTAGGTCTTTTACTGCTATTTTTTATTAGGCTGTGAGTTTATAGGGAATGGGCTCCAGCAGAACAAGCTAAAATGAAGTGTACCTCTCTGGGTACATCAGGTGCCTTTCTCTTTGGCATCCTTTTCTTTACCTGTGTCAGGAATCTGTCTTGGCTCTCAGAGTGCCAACAGTGCTCAAATTGTATATCTTAGTTATGGTTTCTATTAATGTGATAAAACACCATGGCATAAACAACTTGAGAAGGGATGGGTTTATTTCAGCTTATAGTTCCATGTCATAATCCATCATCAAAGGAAGTCAGGGAAGGAGCTCAAACAGGGCATGAACCAGCAGGCAGGAGCTGATGCAGAGGCCATGGAGGAGTGCTGCTTCTGGCTTGCTCCCTGTGGCTTGCTTAGCCTGCTTGCTTCTAGAACAAAGCATCACAAGGCCAGGGGTGGTCCCACCCACAATGGGATGACTCTTCCAAAGCAATCACTAATTGAGGAAATGTACCGAAGCCTTGCCCACAGACCAATCTTGTAGATGCCTTTTCTCAATGGAGGTTCCCTCTTCCCAAATGACCATTGTTTGTGTCGAGTTGACATAAAACTAGCCAGTCCAACACACCAATGCTCTTGGCAAGGATCTTACCCTTAACTTGCTTGTTTGCAATGATGCCATGCTGAGTGACACTGTGACATCTTCAAGGTGATCCCTTTGAATAGTGCCCTTTCCCTTAATGTCTACAATTTCACCCTTCTTCTAGATCCACATGTATGTGACCAAAGAAACAGCTCCATGTTCCCTAAAAGGCCTAGAGAGTGGGTATTAGGGGCTTCTTTTATACTTTGTGCTTGTCATCACTGGAGGATGGCTGACATGGCCAAAACAGCTTCCACTGCTTTCTAGAGAAGCTTTCTATCAGTGGCCTTTACAGTAAACAGCTTTCAGGTAGCCGGGTTTCCCATCTTCTTGTGTTCCCAAGCAGGCGTCACTAAGCACTCAGAGCAGCTCGAATAGCTGGCTGTAAATGAAACCATGCAAGCAATTCTACATGCGACAGTACAGGGAGAGTGATATGTGATAAAAATAGCATCTCAAATTAGTGAAACGGGAAGAGTATTCAACCACCAGGAGTGTAAGTGTGTGCGTGCAGCTAGAATCACGGGCTTCCATCCATTTTATTAATTTACCCAGGGGAAAATTAGAAGATTCATTGTTACACACAATTGCAATTTCTTTTTTATCTTATTTTTGGCATAGTAGACTGCTACCTACCAAATCTAAGATAGAGCAGAAAGGATAAGTGAACAGGAGTATTAATCAGAAGGGCTCGAGAAGGGATATGACAATGACTCACATTCATTATCAAGTCTAGTTTGATTTTGGGGAAAGGATGTAAGAATTTGATGTTCTTTGCTTACGTGGTGACACATCATCCTCATTTGCTCTGGGCAAAAGCAGAAATCCCCCTGTGGCAGTGTCTGCTTGAGAATTGTCAAAAGTGTGTTCCTTAATGAGATTAAAGTTTCAGCCAGAGAGAATCAGTTAAATATATTATGAGGCATGTTGATATTGTAACTGTTGAAAATCTTATTTAAAAAAGAAAAATGTCAAATATTGTTTGTTACATTAATCCCTAACCATGATACTGTCTGTACTGCTTGTCTAGGCATGTGTTCTGGTCTAGGGATGGGAGGATGTTGAGCCAATGAAGTTTGAAAATATATCCAATATTCATGTCTTTGTATTTGTGAGTAAAAATTAATGCCTATTGTTTTTCCAATGTAAAGGTTAAAAAAAATCAACACTTGCAGAGCCTCAAGGATGATAGATTATTTTAAAGCTGATCCCTACTGGGAGAAACATTGTCTGAGAAGTCTATTCATGTAGTGTGCTTAAAAAGTGAAACTGGTGTACAAAAATGGTGGTAAAACCTGACTAAAGGAAATATTTTACACTCAAATGTTCCTGAATAAAAAAAAATCATAGAAAATAAGGATCAAGTTGGTAATAACCTTGTATGTAGCTATACACAATGTATTAATGTATACCATATGCACATGTTACCAGAAAAAAGAAGGACAGGGAACACTCCAAGCAACTGGAAATGCATATCTCATGATGGTAGATCCAGGAGTTATTAACCTTTATTTTAACATATGTATGTATAGAATATTCTAAAATAATGTATGACATTCATAATAAAATGTTAAAATCCTGATGTGTTGATCTGTTCATGTAGTGACCATCTCTATAATTTTGGGAGGAAAAGTTGAAGTTAGAACTTGTGCACCCCATACTAACATCCCAAATTCCCAAAAGTCGCTGTGGGCACCACTTCCTCATACCTCGTACCTCATTTCCACTACTGGGTCCTTAATAACTCTGGTTTACCTTCTTGGGCTTCTTCCTGACCTCAAGCCATATGGCAGGGAATTGTTTCACTTAGGAATTCATGTGTACTCCAAACACCCCCATTTCTCTCTCTCTCTCCCCCTTCTCTCTTTGTGTCTGTCTCTGTCTCTGTCTCTGCCTCTCTGTCTGTTTGCCCCCCCCTCCTGCCTGCAGATCAGGATGCAGGGGTCTCAGCATCTTCTCCAGCACCATCTCTACCTGGGTATTTTCATTCCCTCCACCATGACAATAATAGACTAAATCTCTGTAATTGTAAGTAGGTCCCCAACTGAATGTTTTCTTTTGTAAGAGTTCCCTTGGTCATGGTCTTCACAGCAATAGGACAGTGAGGTTATATGCCTGTGAGTCCAGATGTCCACAGGAGCTAGAAGAGTGTGTTGGATCTCCTGAAATTTTAGTTATAGGTAACTGTGAGCCTCCTTATGTGGGTGCTGGGAACAGAACCTTCATCCTCTGGGAGAGCAGCAATTACTCTTAACCACAGAGACACTTTTCCAGCTCCCAGGGCTCAGTTCTTGTTTCTTTGCTCTGTCCAAACTCACAGCATGGTAGCACTTCAAACAGCCTGTCCAAGTTCCCAAACACCTGTCTCCTGCCGCTGTTTTCTGGCCTTCTCAGTTAACTGGAAATGCTAGCTTAAACAGCTTGCATCTCTAGGCAGTGTCTCACATGTAACATGTGCAGGAGGCCTGAATATATTGTAGCAAAGTAGCAAAGGCAGGCAGTCATTCTATCTTGGGCAGTACTGTCCTTTCTTCCTCTGAGATTCCTCAGACACACCATCACCAAACTCGGTCCCATGTATTCAATATGTAACTAGAAACTAACCAGTATCCACCATCTGCTCTGCTCTCTTCACTTCCGTTTTATGAGACTGCTGACACAAGTTCATCAGTCTTTGTAATGGCCCCTGTAGTCCTAGTGATTTGGTGGATATGCTTTTTCTTTTAGGCCACCAACCAGCTCCCAATCATGACACAGAGACTTCTTAGTTTTGAATGCTTGGCCTACCTTAGGCACATTCCTAGCTAGCTCTTTTAACTGAAATTAACCTGTTTCTCTGTATCTTCGTTTGCCTTGGGGCTTTTTACCTTTTCTTATTTTCTTGCAGTCCCTATGTCTGGCTGGCTGACAGCTACCTGGCTTCTGGCCCCAGGTGTCTCCCTTGTTATCTCCTCCTCCTTCTTTCACTCTTCCCTTTCTTTCTCCTATTTATTCTCTCTGCCTGTTAGTCCCCCCTCCCCTTTCTCTGACTAGCTATTGACCATTCGGCTTTTTAGTAGACCAATCAGGTGCCTTAGGCAGGCAAGGTGAAACAGCAACACATCTTTCCCTAATCAAACAAATGCAGCATAAGCAAATGTAACACAACTTTACAGAGTTAAAGTCATAGTCCTCAGCAGTTTGAACCTCTCCATTTTGTCTCTGCCCCACACTTCTTCCTCTGCATTCATTCTGGTATCATGTTTTTTTGCTCTCTTTGCCCACATGCTTTCAGGGCCTTGTCATTGCTGATTTCCCAGATTGTAATACTTTCCCTAAAATTTGCATGTCCAAAGCCCCGGAATTGCTTCTTCCTCCCTGGATGCCTAACACTCTTCTAACAGTGCCTCTTTTCCAAGAAGCTCCCCGGCTTCAAATGCATATGTTCTGTTATGTCTTATGTGTTTACTATTAGCTTCTAATTCATTGCCTCCGCTCACCACAGAAAGCAAACTTTGCCAAGACAGTGCTTTCCTGTTTTGGTTTGGTTTGACTTCTTCCCTGATAAATTTTAAAGGATCCCGACTCAGCAATGCTGAGCCACAATATATTCCCAATATCTGCTTAGTGTGGGAAGAGACTCCCTAAAACTATATCTTTATCACTTTAAATGTGCAAATTCCAGAAAGGGAATTACTAATGCTAAAAGCAACCAACCCCATGTGTGTGAACTTGGGACTCAGAGATGCTCTTGGTGGAAGAGCATGTTACAGGACCCAGACGAAAGAGCTACCTAACAGGGTAACATATGAGCTAGACAACAGGTATATGAAAGTGTCCTAGGACACACCAGGATGCTACCCTGTACACTAAGGCACATAAACTGTATCGCATACATGAGACTATGCTAAAGGGTCCATATAACCTCAGTTATATATCTAACTAGGTCACATGCAACAGGCCACACGTAGGATATCAAACACACTAGACCCTGTACAATAGACAATGCAAACCATGTCAAATACACTAGGCTACCTGCAATAAGCCCCAAACCAGAAGAGAGTGATGGATCTCCTGAAGTTCCAGTTACAGGTGTTGGTGAGTGCCCTGGTGTGGGTGGGTGCTCGTGTGTTGTGTGGCAAGGGAGGAAGTACACACTGGAAACTTGATCTCAAGTCCTCAAATCAAAACCTGCCACTGAACCTGCCATAATCACTGAGGAGTCCTCCTCCATTTGACTCCTGGACACAGCTTGTGCACCTTCTGTAGGCATCACCCTAAGGTGCTTCTTTGGTCCACAGTCAAGCCAGCTGACTCCTCCAACAGATCAGCAATTGTTTGAACCAGCTCAGAAGGTCATTACCAGGATAATTACAGCTATCTGCCTGATGTTCCAAGGCACACATTACCAGATGAATCCATAACTAACACAATTGATGGAAATATCTATCTCATATTCATCTTGTGTCTGCCAGCTTGTGGTGTCACTCCAGATGGGAAATGCAAAACAAGGTGGAAAATATCCTCTTGAAAAACACCCTTTGGAAGTGTTTTGTTAGCCTAGTTACTGATACTCCAGGGTGCCACAGCACCCCAAATCTGGTGGGCTGAGTAATGCTCTTCCCACCTTAGAAAGAAGTCCATATAATACAACACTTCATTACGGCAAATGGCTGCTTGTTATTAATGCTGTCACTGGTTGTGAGCATAAGCAGCAAGCATCCCTCCGCCTAACCCATTGTCAGTAGTAGGCTACTTCCCTCTTGGAATCCCTGTTCATTATAGTAGGCGGGTCTCTAGAGCAGTAGGCATGGCGTCCCTGTTATTAATAGGCAAGTGGAACCGCTTAAACTTGATTGCCTTGTTTAATGAAGTGGCACCTTTATTTACAGGGTGACAGGTGAATCCCATTACAGTCACCATCAATCAGCTTATAAAAATGGACACTTGCTTCAATAAAGTGATACATTTGCAGTCTTAAAAATAAAGTAAGACACTGTTAAAACAAAAACAAACAAAAAAAACACTATATTGAGATCAGCCCAGGAATTCAACTTAATGGCTAGCTTTCTAAAATCCCTTGTGTTTTCTATCCCAGAGATATTGAATTTGATTAATATCTTTCAGTGACTGAACCACAACCTTGAACCTTCTCATGTGGACAGCTGTAGACACAGATCTACTTTACACACACAAGCAAGCCTGCTCTAGCATTGGACTCCTGCAGAGGAGGCTGGGAGTCACTGTGATGACAGGCAGAAACAACAGCTCCTGTGGTCTCAGCCTTCTTCCTGTTTGTTATGGCTCTTGTTTGTGTCTATCACACAGGACACGATGAGTACCATTTCAGTCCCTGGGAAAATATGCACCTCCATGTGGGGCAAACCCTGTCCATAGTCACATCCACCATGTTTATCAAGGGAAACAAAGGGTCTGCTGTGAAAAGTCACTGGGAAGCAGGAGGGCGGGTAAAGCTACCTCTTTGAGGTCATTGTGTGGTCAGGTCTGTGGTGGTTTGAATGAGAATGCCCCCCATAGGCTGATATGTTTGAATACTTGGTACCCAGTAGGTGGAACTGTTTGGGAAGGATTAAGAGGTGTCCCATGTTAAAGGAGGTATGTCACTGGGGACAGGCTTTAAGGTTCCCAAAAAGATTCACACCATTCCAGGTGAGCTATCTCTACCTCCTGCCTGCAGATCAAGATCTTAGCTATTAGAATTCCTACAGCCATGCTTTTTCTCTGCCATCATAGACTCCAAATGTCTTGAAACTGGAGGCCCAGATAAATTCTTTCTTTTAGAACTTGCCTTGGTCATGTCTTGTCAGAGAAAGAAAAAAGTAACTAATACAATCTTTTCTGTTTTCCACTAAGTCTGACCTGTCCGTGGTGCAATGGAAAGAGATGGATTAGATATCCCTAGATCAGATCTGGATACACAGTTACCAGTGTGGTCCTGGTCACCAAAAGCCATGGTCTCTGGGCATTGCTGTTCTAAGGGAGCATCAAGGTAAAGAAGG
Source organism: Cricetulus griseus (assembly GCF_003668045.3). Lineage (NCBI taxonomy): Eukaryota > Metazoa > Chordata > Mammalia > Rodentia > Cricetidae > Cricetulus > Cricetulus griseus. Next base: position 232,134,731 of record NC_048595.1, read on the forward strand.
AGATATCAATAGTCTGTCCAGGCTGACAGGATGGGCATGACAGTCTAGTAACAGCCAGGCAGAAGGGGTGGTATGGGACTCACAGTCTTTGGAAGACTGTCTGTTCAAAGGTGGGAAACGGTGCCCATGAGTAACTATTGTGCATAGCCCCAAACCAGCAGGGCAGCAAATATGTGCTGCTTTCAAAGTTTGCTCTCCCCAGGTGGGCTGGACTTGTGTTAACCAAATGCAGTACAAATGGATCTCAGTTTGTGGCTAGAGGCCTTCCTTTCTGCAAACACTCTATCGTCCACTAGACATATGACTCAACTTCTTCCTTCTCTGAATTGGGGATAATAACACCTCCATTTCCGAGGTCAGCCTGGAGCTTCAGTGAGCAACAACACTTGTGTATAAGGGCAGTTTCAGTGGTCAGCCCTAAAATCACATATACACAAGCAACAAAAACAGACTCAGAATGTTGTATTTATGTATCTGTGTGTGCATATGCATACTTACATGGAACAATAACATTCAGGTAAAAGAAGGCTACAAATTTAACAGTGAGGAGTTGGAGGGAGGAACTGGGAGGGATTGGAGAGATGAAAGGTGAGGTGAAAAGTGATGGATAATATTTTAAACTAAAAGTTTGCTTTAAAAGGCGGTTTCTCTCCTCCCTCTCTTTCTTTTTCTGTCCTTTCCCCCTTTCCCCTGCATCTGCCTCCTTCCACCTTTCACCTTCATTGCTCCTATTTGAATCTCCCCACGAATTTTCCCCAACACACACCCACACTGCACCCTGAGAATCCTTCTTTATGGGGTCCCAAATAAATAAAGAGATATGTGTCTTGGGTATCCCTGAAGTTTCAGTCTCAGGGAAGACAGGGGAGGAATTCCTTGTTCTCAGAACAAACAGTAAATATAGTTGTTCTCATTCTGCCCTTTGGAATTTTTTTCACAGGCAAACAGAGAACAGAAGCCTCAAGCCCTGGGGTCTGGGAAAAGGAAAGGGAGAGTTGTGGTCTGAGCCTCACCTGTGAAACCTTTTAACCAGAATGCAGACCAGTGTTTCAAATAGAATAATGGGGAGATATGGGTGGGAAAGAAACTCTTAGAAGTATCAGAGTGGAGTGATTTTATTAACTTGAAAATTGATTTTGGGTAATTTCATAACAATAATAATAGAAAGCTGAGGACATTGTTCAGTGGTAGAGCTCTTGTCTAGCACAACTCTGACCTCCATCTGATTGGGGGCTAGGAGACAAGGAGAATTCTGGGAAACGTAAGCAGAAGGAGCCTGCCAGAACAGTGCCCATGTAAACCACAAAGGAGTAACAGGTTCTGGCATTCTCCGGTAAGCCAAGACTATGTAAAAATACATAGATTAGTAGTTATGAGTTAATAATTAAGAGAGATATAGCCAATAAGAAGCCCTAGCCATTGGCTAACAGTTTAATAATATAGCATCTGCATGTTTATCTGGGGCTGAAGCGGCAGCGGGATCTGGCGGGACAAGAAAAAACTTCAACAAACCCATCCTTAAAGACGATAATGATTTTTCTAAAAAAATAAAACATTACAAACTCAAATCCATTTCAGACTCTGAAGTCCCTAGAGCACATCCTAGTGAAAGGTCAGACGCTCCTGGAGTGCTCCCTGCCTCCACCCTCTGCTGCTCAGGACCAAAAGAACTCTATTCCCAGTCCATGGTCACTAGTGTACATTGGACACACCTTTCTAAAGTGATAAAAAGCCTTGGGGATTTCTCAATCTCTTTGATACCATTGATGTAAGGATGCACTATGTCTAAGAAAGTATTTCCCAAATGTGGAAGTCTGTCCTCCAATTCTGTGCCTAACAGAACGGCACTTTGGCAAGAAGGATGTTTGCAAAGCCAGAAGTGCAGTGTTCCAAGGGAAAGGCGCATGCCGGCTACCTTTCTCCCAAGCTGCCATCTGTTCTACTGCTTGCCTTGCACATATCAACTAGGACAACTCTCAGAAGGTATGGCTCCACAGCCCTCTTTGGGGATGATGGGGGGATTTGAGCCAGGTGGGCAGGGCAGAAGGAGCCTGAGCTAGATAGTCACATCTGCAGGTAGCGCCATGTGAGTGACAGGTGTATTCTGATACCACATAGCCTGCCAATATGCTATGAGACCGTAGTAGCAACCGTTCCTCTCCAGGGAGCCCCACCACTTTACTCTTCTGTGTCAGACATGAGAGAAATAATTCAGGTGCCAGGAAAGGATCTCAGATAAAAGAAAACATTGCAGCTTTCCTGGCACTGAGTTTGCCCTGAAGCAACAGCTTTGATATATTTTTCAAACATCTTTCTTTATGTTTACAATTAATCCATGATTATCTACAAACACTCCTTTTTGGCCTTTAGGGAACCCATGGAAGAGAATGAGGAACCTTTCTTTCTGGAGCTCTCTTTTCAAGAAACGCACTGACTATCATTTATAATGGCATTTGCATAGTCTTCCCATTTCCAAAGAACTTTCCCACACACAGACTAATTTTAGTTTGCTTAATCTCACCACAGACACAGAAGGTAAGAACTTCAGCATGCTGCTCTCTCCTTTCTCTCCTCCTCTCATGAATGACACTGCTTCATTCAAAGAGGAAGTTGATCACACAATTCGGCACTGAAATTTTCATGCCAGCTTGTAGAGGAGAATTCTCAAGCCACCCCTGCCTGCTAGCAGAGGCCCTGAAAGAAACATGAGGAAGTCAGAAACACCAGACCTGGGTACCCTTCCTTTGGGTGAAATGCCACCCACTGCCACACACAGTGTGGGACTCGGGATATCTTTGTTCTGTGTCCCTCCGCAAGTGCATCTTTTTTTTGGGGGGGGGGGGAAGCTGATTTGTGCATTTCAATCCACATTAAGTAGGAACAAATATATGCAGAACAAATACCAGTTTATTTCAGTCTATCATGCCATTCAGTTTAAAATGCAAAAATATTTCACAGAATGTAAGTTTATAAAGTCCGGCTATATATTATGATGGACTTACTATGGTAGCAAGTATTGTCAACCTGACAGAATCTAGAATCATGTGGAAGACAGGCTTCTGGGCTTCTGTGGGGGATCGCTTCAACTGCATTGACTTGGAAAGTGCCCACTGTGGGTGGCACCATTCCCTAGCTGAGATCCTGGACTGGTTAACGGTAAAAGGGAGCCAAGCAGCAGCATACATCACTCCCTGCTTCTGATTGTAGAGTTATGTGATCAGTGGCTTCAGGCTTCTGACACCTTTACTTCCCCACTGCCATGGGCTGTGTTGATGAGCTGTGGGCCAGAACAGGTTTTTCTCCATTAGATTGCCCTTGTCTTTGTCAGAGTATTTTTACCACATCAAAAGGAAAATAAAGCAAGATACCCATCCCCATTTTGCAGTCACAATTTCAAACTCTTCCCCTTAGTCTATAAAACTTGAAAGTTGCACATTGTGGTATCAAAGAAAGAAACCTGCATCTTGGCCGTAAATCTGTTCTTGTTCACTCACACTGCCTGGAACCATAGGTTCACCACTCTTAAGATGGGGTGTAGGTGACCCCTTGTTCCCACGGATTTCAGAGGCTGGCATCTTGCCCTTTGGTCTGCTATAGCAGGCACCACAGAGAACAAATTTGCTCATATGTGTCTGACTGGTTGACAAAAAGGTCTTTCCTGGATAAGGCAAGTAGAGGAAATCAAGTAGGGATGGCTACTAGGGATCCTAAGAGGATCCTAGAATGCTCCTGGTTGTACTGCACAGTGCACAGGAGAGAAACAATGTCCTCATATTCATATTCAGGGAAAGCAGGTGAAGTCCCATGCTAGCTGAATGCTGACATGTTTCTCTCTGAGCTTGATTAATCCCAGCTGCAAAATGGGCATACAACTATTTAAAAATAGGAGAGTTTTTATTATTTTACTAATTTTGAATCTAAGGTGAACTGGGTGGAAACAGTTTCTGGTGAAAGAAATGGTTTCTGCTCCCCTCCTTTGCTTTCCTTCGGTTGCTTTCTTATTAACATGAAGCTACACTTTTCTCCTGTACCCAGAGACTGACATACAAACATGATGAAGGTCTGACAGTCCCCTGCAACCATTTGTTTAATTAGATATCCCAATGCACAGCAATATGTTCTCCCCTCAGCCCAGCTGCCTCCCTGAAGAAGTTTTCATTATTCCCACTTTCCCTATGCCTACATTGCCACTGTATTGCTGGGTCTATTGGTGAAGATGAGAACTGTTGGGGTAGGAAGGTGAGATGGCACACGGCATGACTTAGGAGATGTATCTTGGTCTCTTTCTCCCCAGCGCTGTACCTTCTCTTCCCAAGGATACCATTGACTAACCCAGAAAGTTCTGCCTGCAAGGCTTTCTTCTGCTTCTCCCAAGATGTATCCCAGTGACACCAGATTTCCAGAAGGCCCAGGACTAGTACGGAGTGAGTAGGGGTGGCTACCAATACCCTACTAGACAAGAGGAGCCCTTGTAGTGGGACAAGTTTGGAGTTTCATCTGAGACAAGGAGCTGCTCTCTCTGGAGGATGTCTTGGTTTTCCCTGGGCTTGAGTTCAATAAGGGGCTTATTTCCATCCCAGTGCCGTCTTGTTCTTCAGTTTCTAAGTTTCAGGCTTGTGGCGTCGGCTCCATCTCTTCTGTCTAGTGGGGCCCCGCTGACTCTTCTGTCCTGTCCACTCTGTGTCCATCTTCTCCTGAGACTCTATGACCCTTTCTGATACTCCAGACAATCCAGATACCCCTCTAAGTAATTTGGAGAGTGCCAGGGTGGTGACACACACGGTATTCCCAGCACTCGTAAGGTTGGAGCAGGATGATCCTGACTTTCAGGCCAGCCTGAGATATACATAAAGACTCTGGAAGTAAGAAAAAACTTGGAAAATTAATAAATGGAAATATTTAACAATCTATTCTGTTTAATGGACCACCTCTGATGGGTCTGTTAGGGAACTGTGATGGTTAATATTCATTGCCAACCTGACAATACCAACCATAAACTAAGAGACATAATTCAGAGTGGGTACGTGAAGACATTTATAGAAAGCAATCATTGAGGGAGATGACATTTCTTCAGAATGGGTGACACCTTCATGTGGGTGGCCCAGAGATAAAGAGTCATTAGGGAAAAGCTGTGTCGTATGCATATCTGTCGTCTCTTTTTGCTACTGGGTGCATCTATCCTGTTGCTGCTTCTGCAGCTGCCTCGCAGGCTCTCTGGCATGCTGTTAGGCATCAATGGATGACCCAGTCCCTATATGTTGTAAGTCATAACAAATCCCCTCTTGTCTTATAACTTTTTTATTGATTCAGATCCTCTAAGAACCCAGCCTAATACAGAAAACAATACTGTATATTATGTCTCACTATTTCCCTTTAATCCCAGGAAGGTGGGTTCTCTCTGCCTCAGTTTCTACATTTCCAAATGGGGGACAACAGTAGTCATTGCTTCATGGGGCCTCAGAGTGTCTCAGAGTCTTCACAATGGTTCTAGAGTGCTGTGGCTGTGCATTAGATATTTGGGCGTGGAGTTTTGTAGATAAAGCTTTCTAGAATCGTGGAACCTCTGAGTGTCTCAGAGTCTACACAATGGTTCTAGAGTGTCATGGCTGCACTTTGGATGTTTGGGTGTGGATTTTTGTAGACAGAGCCTTCTGGAAGTGCTGTGCAGAAAGCTGAGCAAGCATTAGCACTAGCTGAATGGCCCAGCGCAGCTGAGCTCCCATGCAGGGATTTACAGTGTGAGTCCACATTCCAAAGGCTGTGTTTCACAGTTTGATTCAGAAGAATTATAGAAAGGAAATCCACTATATATGAGGAAACAGTCTCCATTTCTAAATGATCCACCCTTCATGTTTTTAGATTTTGCCACTCTATGTCATTCTCTCCTCAGGTTGATTAATATGGCTAAAGTCCAGCTCTGCACAGGCCATTGCTTTTATTTAATTAAAAGGAAAAGGAGCCATAAAGTGAGAGTGAGCCTCCCTTTCTTTGTTTTCCTTGCTTACCCCTGCTGGAAACTTCCTCTGGCCAAGACCCACTTGGGAAATTTCTGTTCCAGGAACGTTTTATGAAGTTGCAAGAGACAGATGAGGTGATTTGAATAAGTGAATGTTGTGTTTGCTGCTTTGAAGAACACAAGGCAGACCTTGAGTAATAAATGCTGTGACTCATGAGTCCTACACGACTTCCCTAAGTAGGGATTTTGTGAAACACTTGCAGATCCTTAATGAAGGGGTCATCCTGGAACAGGCTGTCCGCTGAGGACCATGCAGCCGCTAGCAGACATGCACACTCGAGTTACACTCTGACTTACTCCATATAGGGAGCCCAGAATCTGTAATGTACGAGTGGAAAGGGAATAGTACTTGATGGAAGGAGATAGTGCCCCTGCTGTACAACACACACAATTAAACTTGTGATATCAGGGACTTTCCATGAGACACAAATAGAACATGCTGAACTAATTTTTAAGGTTGAAAATATGAACGTTCATTCATTTTTGCAAATTTGATCCCTCTAACCAGTGTTTCAGCTAAGGACCTTCATTCTGACACTGTCTGACCTTCTGTCCTTCATTGTGCCAGCCCAGCTGGTCCATGCCCTCCACACACTTGTTCCGTCAGAGAGATTATCTCTGGAGAGCAGATGAAAATCCCATCTGGATTGGGGTTGCTCACTTGCCCTGCTCTCAACAGCTATCTCTCCCTAACTTGGCCACCATATTCAATTGCCCAGGACAGGACTGGGAGCCCCACAGGTACATGGGGCCAGCCTCTCCTTCTACTCACCAACAAACAGACTCACAGCCTTTTTCTTCACCCCCAGGAACTAGGAACTAGGGCAAGACAGAGTCATGGGGAGCCTAACCTGAGGTTTCCATGGTAACCACAGAAGGCAAGATTGTAAGTCATCGTCAGCACCCCTACTGATTCCCTATCAGACCCTTCAGGTTGCCAAGGCATATGATACAGACAGAGCAGTTGTATGATCGCTAAGGACAACATGCTGGGAGACAGGGTTGTGAGAGCCAAACCAAGGACCCTGGAAGCTAGGACATTTCTTGTTCTCGTGGAACCCATGGGTTACTATTTGAGGTTGTACATGGGACTGAGTCACTTGAATGCTCTTCAGGGCTTCTGTCCAATTTACCTAAGAATCAAAGTGCAAGTTCACCCTACACATTGAGAATGCTGAAGAGTCATTCAGATAAGAGGTGGTCCGATGCTGTATGCTGGGGGCTTTGTTCAGATGCTTCATTCTTCTAGTTGCAATCTGTTCTGGCAGTTGGAAGGGACTGCTCTCACCCAGGAGAAATAGCCCTTGCAGCACAGCCACACTCCAGAGTGAAGGCATTAGCCAGCCAGACAGCAGACAGCTGCAGCAAACACTGAGTGATTGCCCACTTCAAACTCAGGAAAGTCTTGACCATATTTTCTGATGTCTGCTGCTCTGTGCCTAGGCTGCCCTTCCCTCTTCCCTTTGGCCCATCATCTTCTGCTTAGATGGGACACTTCTTTCGCCTTCTCGTTCCCTTCCTTTTACTTCTCCCCACCCTCCTCCATGTGTCCTACCAACATGCCTCCAGTTTTATGATACCATCTTGCAGCAGACCAAACAGCTATACTTTTAAAGATGGGCCGATTTATGGAAAGAAATAAAAACAACGCGAAGATAATAACAAACAGATTGGAGGGGTGATGACGGTATTGAGCAGAGCCCACGCAGGGCTTTGGGTGGCTCCATGTGGATTATGTTCTCCGGAACAATCTCCGCACAAATGCAGGCATCTCTGTCCTTTCTTCTGCTTCTCTCACTGTTTTTTGTTTTATTTTGTTTTCTAAACAAAAACAGACAGAAAATAACGCACAAGACAGAGCTTCAGTGTATGGATTTGTTCCTGTTTTAGAGCGGAGGAAGTCCCTGTGTATTGTATGAGAGCCCCGCGCCGCCGCCATCCACCGGGTTTATTATTCTGAGCAGCACTCCATCACATGTGGCCCTATGAACAGAGAGTAATGCTAGCGAATCGTCCCGGGGGCTTTTCTTCTGTGTGTGAGTGGTATCCATCTGTCAGCTGTCAATGCCAGTGAGAGATATACAGGGCTGTCACTTCTTGTCAGCCAGCATTTGTGAAGCCTTGCGCAGCTGCTCCACAACACAGTGTCCTTATTGAAGGCCAGAGAGGAGCTTCAGATACGGCATGAAAGGAGAAAAAGAAGATGCCCAGGGTGCTGCAGGGTAAGAGAGGCAACTTGTCAAAGACTGGAGTCCAAGCTACATGGCTGCCCACCCCCCACCCTCGACCCCAAATAAAGAATTAACAAAACAAAACAAAAAAATACCTTCTGCTTCCTTTCCAGAAACCCTAGGCAGGTTGAAGGGCCTGTGAAATCCATAGCAGCAAAGAAAATTTATATGTCCATAAATGAATGTATTCAGTGTAGAGACGGCAATACACATTTTTTAAATCAACATAATCTAAAAAGGGCATGTGTTTTTATGTTCTCCCCTATATAAATTATATTACTACAGAGGCTGTGCATATGCAGAGTAGTTTGTTTAATGGAACATATATTTAATATGCTTTAAAAAATGAGCATCATGAACCCCAGACATGTCCACACTGTAATAAGGCACATGTTAAAAACTGGGTTAATTTTGATATGGAAACACTCAATTCATCACAGCTTTGGTGTGCCATTGGACATTCCAATGTGTTTATTTATAGAGTGATTTTCACTTACTTGAATTATTTTAGACTAACTGTGGTTCTGGTTTTGTGGTCCTTTCTGTGGGAAGTTCATTCACCGCTCAACACCCAGGTCAGTTAATCTGAACAACCCTTAATACATTCATGGGTGCACAGACAGGCGATGGATTCTTCCTCTTTGATTCCACTTGCAGTGTTGGATGATTTTATTATATTTATCTTTTTTTCCCGTTTTCTCTCACTTGGACACAGCTCTAATGATGAAAACAGATCTGAATGTTGGGAACTTTGGGCTTTCAAGTGCAATCTGTTCTTTCTCTTTCAAATAAAGAGCTAAGGATTTCTAAGGACAAGAACTAAGGATTTATTAATATTAGTCAGTGAAATGGGGCCAAAAACTTGCACTCAGAATAGGGCTCCTCAAGATCCTGCTGCCAAGGCTGTGCGCTGAGGGAGACTGCACCAAGCAGGGTGAACCCCAGCTGCTCATTGGCTCAGCTGTCTCAGGGAGAAAGCCTTAGTGTCAAGCTGGTATTCCCAATGTGTAAAGGTGCCTCATGTCACAACTGGGAGGAACTGAGAAGGAGGTGACTGAGGACACTGATGAGAATTTGGCACTCCAGGTCTGCTGCAGTCTTCCTTACAGAACGAACAGGCATCCAGGGTCTCTTGTCCCCAGAGGCTACGGTCAGGTGACAACCTCAGAGCTGTGTGAAAGCTGGGGAACCCTTGGATTTAAGGAATACTCAGGGACAGGTGAAGGGAAGGGGCAGGACTAGGTCTCCATTCAAAAGCAGTAAGTACCTGGCATACCTGCTTTGGAGGGAAGTTGGTTGCTCCAGACTGTAATTGAGATAAATGCTGGATTTAGGGAGCCTGGGGGCTTCCTTAGGATGGAAGGAGAGAAGAGAACATCTGAAGATGGGACTTGTTTCCTGTGACCAGTGTAAATATCACCACGAATAAAAATGCACAGATGCATTGCAAGGCAGCTCTGGAGGGCGGGAGTCCTGGACCAAGGCTCTGGCTGTCAGCAAGGGTCCTCAGCAAGCTTCATCTTCAGCACCAAACTCCACATCCTCACTTCTCTCTCCCTTCCTTCCCTTGCTGCTGTCACATTGCCTTCTTTCTCCATTTCCATTGTTACATTCTGAGTTTAACCTGGGCCTTTGCACTGACCTTTGTCCCACCATCCTCACATATGGATTAGATGGCGCCAATTTAAACAATCCAGGGTGATTGTCAGATCTCAAGGTCCTCAGCACATCCACAGCACCCCTTTGTATGGCCAAAGTAACACATTTGGTCACTGGGGGAGTAGGGGACATGGACCAGCTTATTGTAGTATAAAATGACTTCAGAATAGCAGCTAAGAGGACAAATGACAGGTACTGTCCGAGAAAGCCTGGCTGGACACAGTTCGCATGAATCTTAGGCTGGGAAGAGATGTGGACAGGAAATACTGAGAACGTGGGTCTATGTCATGGGGAGCTCTGAGTTCCAGGAATCCGGTAGAAAGATGGTAGGATGTGTCTTCTCAGCCTGAGGGAAGTCCTCCTCATAGATGAGTCAGTGTATGAAGGGGGCAGGAAGGCTAGGTGGGCTCCAGAGAGTCTCCTCTTAGGAGGAGCTTAAACACATCTGTGAATAGTGCTGACCCCTGCAAGGTTAGTATTTGCTCCTCAACCTGAGAGGTGTCCACTTGCCTCATGTAGACTTGGTCCACATGAAAAATTTAGCCAATAACTATCTGATTGTCCACTGCTTCTTGTGGTCACTGAGGAAGGAGACACTAGAAATGTCCAGATGTAGAAGGCTCTGGAGCAAACTGCACTGTAGGTGAGTAGTGTCCTCTCACCTTAAGTGGTCACGTGGCATAATTGAAAAGAATGGAATTCCATCAGACATTTTGACCTCTGAGAGTTTTGGTTGTTAATTTCATTAGTTTTTCAGACTCACATGAGTTGGGATGCTGACAGAGACAAAATAAACCACCCAGCCACTGCTAAAGTTGTCAATCAACACAGCCGAGCAGAGCAGTGGACAGGTGGCCACAGGGCTCACAGCCTGGGTTACAGGTGTACATGGATCTCAGGCTCAGCAGGAGTAAATCTTGCCCATCAACCCCTCTGAGGATGGACAGCCAGTGGCCTCAGCTTAGCCAAGGGAAATTGACGGGATTATAACAGAAGCCATGCAAAGCTTCTTCTTGGCTGGGGGTGGGGGTGGGGTCAGGGGAGAGGTGAGGAGGGAGGGGAGGGTAGTAATTCCAGGTACTGTGATTAAGAGCCTCTGGGGCAGGGGCAGGGGCAGGGGCAGGAGGATCTTCATAACTTAGTTATTCTCAGAGACAAGCCTGGGTAAAATGAATGGAAAGAAGCCTGTTTTCCACAAGGTACTACAGAGAGTGTCCATGGCCAGAGTGACAAGAATGATGACGGCTTCTCTCTCAGTATGTACAAGTCACTAGATTACACAGTGGTTAAATAACTTATTGCTCTTAATATCAACCCTCACCCCCCTTTTCTTCCTTTCCCTCCCGCCCTTCTTTCTTTTCTTCTCTTACGTCTTGTCATTACCATTCATATAGCTGTTTCGTGGCACCAGACATGCCACTTAAACCACGTTCTCTGCTTGTGTCTTTGTGCAACCCTGGATTGTAATCCATTCTAAGAGGCAGGGTGAATGCAATGCGTGGAAAGAGGCGGTTGCACACTTGCTGGTCTTTATCAGGGCACTTCCACTGCAGGCAAAGTTACGCTTAAGAGTTCTTGACTTTGCGACGGATCGTGTAGTTAGTGATGTCTAGATTGATAGGCCTTTGGATGTGGTTATTATGTTGGAGGGAAAATATGAAGTCCCCATTGTCTTTGACTTGCAGTTGGCCGTGGGAGATTGTTCATCAGTAGGACCTGCCTTACTGGCTGCGATTAGAACCTGAAGACAGGAAACAGCTGGGTCTGCAAGTTTCAAAGCTCCAGCAGACCATTGTGAACTCTGATGAGATGCAAGCTTGGAATAGAAAGGGAAGGCAGCAAAGTGAGTATTGTGTATTGACATTTTTATTAGTAAAATATAACTAAAGGAACAAAATTGACAGGGATAAAATTTTCCAAGCGGCGGTGACACAATTGCAGCCCGGAGATCTTGTCACCCATCAGGAGACCATTAAGGAACAGTCCTCATGATTGCACACCAAAGAAAACAAACTCACAAAAACACCTTGTCAGGGTACATTCCTTTCTGCTCCACATACCAAGTACCTACCAATTTTCTCCCCAGGAGAGGTAATAGAAAGCAAGCATTAGAATAACAATAATAATAATTCCTATGGTTATAAATATTTTCAGTCCTTTCTAGATTTCCAAGGGCCCCAATTAGTCTAGTGGAGCTATAGAAAGTGCGGGGAGGAAAGCAGACTGTCCACATTAGGACCTTCTAGTCACCACAGCATTTATGCTTCTCCATTGAAATGTTTCTCTGGAAAGGATAAGCAAAGACTCCCTATATTGTTTTGGCCTTTACTCTGGCCTTTCTAAGGCTAACTTTTCCCCATCGGTATGTATTGGTGTGAATCTGTGAGTCTACCCATCACTGTGTACGGTGTGGATCTGGGCGTGTCAGGGTGAGCATGGCCTACATATTGCTATACCCTAAACTCTTGTGTTTACCAATGCCATGTATTAGAGAAGCTTTGCTTTCTGGGAAGTAGGAGCAATACACAGAGGCAGGATAAGGTAGTCTGGACATCCAGGAAGCTATGTCAAAGGGCCTTGATGGAGTCATGGGGTCTGCAACACCAGGAATACAACAAGGTCTGGGTCAAGTATGGCTAGAGAGAAGAGTCATGATGGCCATTGGGCTTCCCATGGGGACAGGCAGACCAGCAGCCACCATGAACAAGTTAACAATGGGATATACACTTCTGGGTACATCCCATCTAAGATCAAAGCAAGTTGTAACTCTTCCTCGACCTGGGGTAGCTCCTTCTAGAAGCCTTCCCCTTGACTGCCACAGACTGTAATATTCTCTTTCTTGCCATTTATCTCTCCTTGATATCAATTCCACTTCAGGCTGCAATGAAGTTACAGAGACTGGATTTATCTTCTCACCTGAAATAATGAAAAAATAAATTAAATTAGAGAGCAGAAAACACCTTTAAAGTAGCTTCCAAGAAAACAGACATCAAGGTGTAACTGTCTATCTCTGATCAGCTTTCTGAGAGACAGAGAAGCCTAGGGACAGATCTCTGGGGAAGCCCCAGCTTCCTGCCTACAGACTTTCTAGAACATGATGCAGAGCAGAAACCAAGAGAAGCCTGAAATGCCATGAGATGAGGAGATGAGATGATGTTTGTGGGGCAAAAGGCAGTCAGAATTGCAAACAAATTTTGGGAGACTAAAGCTATGTGCAGAGAGACTGGAGGCTCTGCAGGATTTCAGAGAGGTTTGTTGGTTTGCACAGGGGAGGAGACTTGTTGAGCCTGGTGAAGATGCATGCCATCAAAAACATGAGGATGCATCCATCGACCCTCATAAAAAAAAAAAAACTTTTATCTTCATACAACACCATTGCTTAAGTGTAAAATAAGGAAGAGACTAAAGAACAGCCTGTGCAAAATGCTTCTGAGATTAAAAAAAAAAGAGAGAGAGAGACAAAACAAGCAAAACCTCTTACTCCTCAATAGTACACAGACCAAGAGCCCACTAATGAATGGGCAAAAGATTTCTACAGATACATCACAAAAACAATGCAGAAATGAGAAGTAGGTATATGAAAAGGTGGTCAGTGCTGAACGAAGGAAATGCAAACTAAAAAACACAATATAAAATAAGTTACACCCTCTGAAGGACTGCAACTAGAATTCGTGTTATAAAGTCATTGACATGGATCTGGAGGCGTGGCTCAGGCTCGCCTAGGATGTGGTAGGACAGCGTCCTCACTGGGAAAAGGTTTGGCAGCTTCTTCAGAAGTGAAGTAGAGGTGTGGTTGTAACTGATTCCACCTCCATGTCCTAACCTGGGACCTGTGAAATCACACACTCCAGCAAAGGCGGGTCTGAGTGTTCCTAGCGACACTATAGCTGGCTGGGTCAGGAGAGTGACAGGCAAACAAGCCGACGAAACCCTGAGGTGGAGGCTTTGTGGGAATGACCAAAGTTGACATGGCAATAACTTCAGTACTTGCTAAATTCACCACACATCTTTGAATTCTACACTTGAAGTGAGCAGAGCAAGGTATTGTTTAGACAACAACACTCTTACTAATACAAGGAAGAATAGTGTAGCTTTCCCCAATCTGACCCAAAAAGACCATATGCAATGGAGATATTCACAATCGTCTTGACTCAGGAATTTGGGAATAATTTAGTTCAGTTTTAAGCACTGCTCTAAATTCATCTAGAAACATCTAAGAAATACAGCCATAGAAGGAGAGACTGTCTATGTAATTTAACTGCATCTCAGAAAGAGGAGGCATAAGGATGCTTTTAAGAGTAGAAAACCGTGAAGCCACAAACAAGGTGGAACGCAATTCACAACAGTGTCTCGAATTCAATCAATGATGATCAGGTTGTGAATTATGTTTCTTTTTCTGTTGCTGTGACAAGATACGTGACAAAAAAAAAATTCAAGAGGAAGGGTCCATTTGTTCTCACTCCACCTGGAGAGTACAGTCCATCACGGTGGGAAGCAGCAGAAGCTTGAGGCGGCTGCTCACTTCGAATCCACAGTCAATAAGCAGAGTGAAGACAGAGGCTGGCGCTCAGCTCCCTTGTCCTTTCAGGCCCTGACCCCAGCCCACGAGGTTGTCCACATGTAGGAAAGGGCTTCTCACCTTAATCTATTTAATCTAGAGATTCCTTCACCTTCACCGGGTATGCCACATGCCCAGAGGCCAGTCTCTTTGGTGAGTCTACATCCTGCCAACTTGACAATCAATATTAACCAACACAGCATTAACCCTGAAAAAAAAAAGGAGGAAGATGCACTTTGCAATAAAGATAAGTACAACTATTTGAAAATGACACAAACCCAGAAATTGTAGAATTAATACATAAAACATTAGATGCTTCTTATAGCTACATTCTACACATTCAGTTTTCTTTTTCTCCTTTAATTTTTTTGAGATTACAATATAATAATATTAATATCCCCTTCCCCTTTCCACATCCAAACCATCCCATATATGTGTCCATGCTCTCTTTCAAATTCATGACCTTTTTTAAAAACATGAATTGCCCATATATATATATATATATAATATAATATATATATATATATATATAATCTTAAATACATAATATATACCCTTCTCAGTCTGTACAATGTTATGTAAATGTGTTTTCAGGACTGACCATTTGGTACTGGATATTCCTAGGCAAAACTATTTCTCCCACTCTCAGCAGCAATCTTTAGTTGCCTGTATTCCTTTGTGTAGTGTTGAGGTCCCATGGTCTTTCCCATGTACATGTTAATATGTTTGTTTGGTGAGAGTTTATGGATGCAGCTTCTGGCATAACTGGGAAATACAGTCTCACAGCAAACTTCCAGATACTCGGTCTTATACAGTCTCACCTCTTCTTTTGAAATGATCCCCAAGCCTTAGGTGTGGAAGTGGCTTTGTAGATGTATCTTATCCTTTGGGACCAGACTCCACAACTCTTGATTGGTTGTGGTTTTCTGTAGTGATCTTCATGTATTGCAAAGAGGTGTTTCCTTGATGAGGGTTAAGAGGGTTAAGGACTGCACTTATCTGTGGGCACAAGGACAAATACTTCAAATGTAATTGGGGAATGTGCCGGTGGTTGTAGGTTCTCCTCCAAGATCCATGATTTCACTAGCTCTGGGTAATTGTCCAGGTTTCCAGAACGTGTCATGATTTTCCCCCTTGTTGAGCAGTTCTTAATTTCAATTAGGGAACTGATGGTATCCTTACCTAAGGTATCCTTACGGTCATGGTATCATTGCTGTAGTTCGTAAGTAACCTATCTGTGTAGGACTGTTGTTTGCTCTCCTCCTTTGGAAGCTTGCATGATGCCTTCTGATATGAAAAGTAGTCATATGTGTTTGTATATGCATCTCTGGGGGACATGTTCATACGCGTGCCCACAAAGGCCAGAGCTGTCTCTGAAGCTGGAGTAATGGGATATTGTGAGTGCACTGATTGAGTGCTGAGAACTGAACTCTGTCCAAGTGTGTCCCAGCTGGGGGTGGCATTCTGGCCAACAGAATATGAACACTAATCTTACACAGCATGTTCGTGCCGGCTACAATGCTATTGAGAACCTCTAAGCACAAGTTTTCTATGCAGCTAACCTTCTCTTGTAGGAAGATCTTCCTGCATTTCTTTTTACCAATGTTACATTGTATGTATTTATTTTGCCTGTGTGTCTGTGCACATGTGGGTGTCTGGGCATGTGTGTGTCTCAGTGTACAAAATCAGGGGACAATCCTCAGAAGTTAGTTTTCCCATTCCACCTTGTGATCCCTGGGGACAAAACTCAGATCTTCATATTTGGTGGCAGTCACCATTATCTGCCGAGCCATCTCACCACCTCTTTTGTTCTCTTCTGTTCTGGAATCTGACTTCTCTTTGCCTCCAATGGAACAATGATTGTTGTTACATTGGTTGTTACAGCCACAGCTAGGATCTTGGAAATTTCTACCTGTATGACATGAAGGTTCTGTGTTGATAAACACTCGTGTAAATTAATAGGTTGCAAACCATATTGAGTAAATCTCTCCAGGATTTAGACAAATATCATGAAGAAGCAGACATTAAAAAGAAGGCTTGGGTTTATAGATTTAAATTAGCCTCTGTTCAAACTCTGTGTAGGTATAACACTGGAAAGACCCAGTGTCTGTTCCCAATACCCTCTATCGCATTCTGAGGAGACCAGTGACATGCTGTTCTTTAAGAGGCCATTAATGCCACATCCAGCTTTTCCACTCAGACAGGACCTGCACATCGAATCTGTCTGATTCTCTCCTCCTTGCACCCTCCCCACCCCTGCATCTAGCCCAGGCTCTATATTCAGTGTCTCCACCAAATCTTGCTACCACTTTCGTATGCTGCTGCCGTTTAAACTCCAGGCTCCAACCAGGACCCACACAGCCTACCACGTACCTACAGCACCCCCATGCCACATCCTACCTCTCAGACGGCCATATCCTGCAAAGGCATCAACAGGGTCTAGCCAGGCTACCTCCTCAGCCTTCACTTATGCCCTAGACTCCAGCTTCTGACCAGGATGCATGTTGTACAGGCTAGCCCAGGTACCTGTGCCCAACTGACTTCATTCCACTTAAGCCATAAGCCATATGCAACCCCCAGGCCTAATCTAGCACTCATCCTGTGTTCTCTCCCACTCTGCTATATTCATCCTAGACACAGAACGAACAAAAGGAGCACACCTGCCCAGATCTCATCACAAAAAAAGACAAGTAATATGAAAGCTCAAGGTAGCATTTTTTCTCTCCAAAACCCACCAGTGCCATAGAAATGTACAGGCAATATCCCCAATTCACATGTAGCCTGGTCTACAGAGTGAGTTCCAGAGCATCCAGGACTACTCAGTGAAACCCTATCTTAAAAAAAATCCTCAATAAAATAATTGAAACAAAATACATACATGCAACAAGATATGATTCACCATGATCAAGTTGGGTTTATCCTGGAAATGCAGAGATGCAGAGATAATTCAACATATACAAGACAATAGGTGTGATAATCACTTAAGTGGACTAAAAGACAAAAGTCACATGATCATCTCAATAAATGAAGAAGAAGAAAAAAAAAAACCTTTACAAAATCCAGCATGACTCCATGATAAAAGTACTAGAGAGAATATGTCTGAAGGGAACCTGCTTTAACTAATAAAAGCTATGAACGAGAAATACATAACCAACATCATCCTAACAAAGAAAATCTTGAAGCAATCCCACCCAAGTTCGAGACAAGACAGGGTGCTATCCACTATCCCCAGTCCTTTCAAACCTTGTGCTTGGAGACTAGCTGGAGCAACAAGTAAAAAGGAAATTAAAGTGATACAAATAGGAGAAATCAAACTATCTCTATTTGCAGATGATAAGCTATCATAGACATGAGAGTCTCAAAATCCAACTAGAAAACTTGCAGGGATGAGGAACAATTTCAGCAATATTGTAGGATACAGAATCTATTTGCACCAATCAATAGATTTTCTATACACCAACAGCAAAGATCCACAGAAGGAGACCATGGATACCCTCCCATTCACAATAGTCTCAAAGAAAATAAAATAACTAGGAGTAAACCTAACCAAGGAAGGAAGAGAACTCTATATTGAAAACTTTAAATCTCTGCAGAAAGGCACAAGGAAATGGAAAGACATCTTATGTCTGTGGTTTGGTAGAATTAAAGCCATTTGCAGATTCAATGCAATCCCAATCAAAATACAGGAACTTGGGTTTCAGTCAGGAGACCTCGGAAATCTACAGGACCTCCTGTAGTAGTTCAATACTTATCTCTAGCATAGTTGTAGACTTTGGATCCCGATCTATATTGAGGGATACTACCTGAGCCAAGACACATGGGGGTGGGCCTAGGCCCTATCCCAAAGGATATGATAGACTCTGATGACCCCTATAGAAGGCATCACCCTCCCTGGGGTGCAGAAAGGATATGTGATAGGTAGGGTTTTAGTTGTAGGAGGGGTAAGTAGGGGAGGAGGGGAGGGAGAGGGAACTGGGATTGACATGTAAAACAATCTTGTTTCTAATTCAAAGAAAAAAAAGAAAAGAAATACCCATCTCAGTCTTTGCAGAAATAGAAAAAAAATACTATCCTTAAATTCATACAGAACAACAAAAGATAAAACAATCCAGATTCTCATCCCCAGTCACGTAGCAGACCACTTGCAAGGACCTGTCCCCCCTCTCTACTTCCATCTCCTGGGAACTCTGCCTCAGACGGAGGTGGGTCAATCTTTCCTCTTTCCTGAGGACCCCCGCTCCCCACTGCTAGCCCATTCCTATTCCTGTTCCTTTGTGTCAGAGGCACTCTCTACCTGGGAAACCACTGGCCATGTAAGCCTAGGAATCAGGTAGGCTGTCTTCACTCTTCTTTCTGTCCTCCACTGCAAATTTCCTAGTCTCACCCAACAGGTAGCAGACTGCCTGCAGGGCCCCATCTTCCCCCTCAGCCCCCATTCCCTAAGAACTCTACCAAACCACGTAGTGGACTCAGCCAGCTTTCATACTTCCTTAGGACCATGTCAGTTCACCTGTCTATCCCATCCCTATTCTTTCCTGTCAGCTTCCAGTACCTAGAAACACATTCTACCTGGGCCCCCCGGTGAACACAACAGCATTGTGTTCAGGACTCAGAAGCATTTCCTATAGGCAACCCACAGCCACTATCCCCTCCTAGATTCAGAGAGGCCAACAGAAACCAAGGAACAGAACATCCATCTACCCAACAAAAACAGACCAGGTATCAGCACCAAGAACCATGATTATCATCTCAACCCAGATGCCTAGGCACCAGCTCAAGAACAAAATCATTAACGCCCAAGGTATGTCTCCACCAGAACCCAGCAACCCAATTACAGTAGGCCCTGAGAAATGCAATATAACTGTAGCACAAGACAAGGGCTTCAAAATAGCTATTATGAATTTGTTAAAGGATCTTAAAGAGGTATGAATAAAGCCCTTAATGCAGTCTAAGAAAATGCAAACAGTGGGATGAAATAATGAAAAATGCTCAAGACATGAAAGTAGAAATAGAGTCATTAAATAAAACCCAAGCTGAGATAAAACTGGAGAGAAAACTTTGGAAAGTCAAACAAAACCCTCAGAGGCAAGCTACACCAACAGAGTACAAAACATGGACGACAGACTCTCAGGCATCAAAGACAAAGTAGAAGAAATGGATACCTCAGTCAAAAGAAATGTTAAATTTTTAAAAATCCAGGCAAAAAAACCATCCAATAAATCCAAGAGACTATGAAAAGGCCAAATCTACAAATAACAGGAATAAAGGAAGGAGAAGAAACCCAGGTCAGAGGCACAGAAAATATTTCCAACTAAATCAGAAAAAATTTTGCCTAGCCTAAATGAGTAGTTGCCTATCAAAGTATACAAAGCATACAAAACACCGAATAGACTAGAGAAGAAAAGAAATTCCCTGCTACACATAATAATCAAAACATTGAACATACAGAAAAACAACACAAAGGGCTATTAAAAAGATACAAGGTAAAGGCTGAGTAACACATAAATGCAGACCCATTAGAATAACACCTTACTTCTCAATGGAGACTAACCAGAAGAGATCACAGATGACTACTCTACCCACGTCATAACAACAAGGTAACAGGAATCAATATACAATGCTCATCGATACCTCTCAACACCAGTGGTCTCAACATACGAATAAAAAGACACAGACTAGCAGATTGGATTTGAAAACATGATCCATCTTTCTGCTGCATCCAAATAAACCAATCCTTAACACGAAGGATAAACTTCATCTCACAGTCAAATGATAGAAGATATTCCAAAATAGACCCAAGAAGCAGGCTGGTATAGCCATTTTAATATCTGACAAAGTAGCATTCAAACTGAAACAAATCAGAAGATATGGGAAAGAATACTACATACTAATCAAAGGAAAAATCCACCAAGAGGATATTGCAATTCTAAATATCCATTCACCAAAATACAAGGGCATCTAAGGTCATAAAACAAACATTACTACAGTTAAAATCACATACTTACCCACACACAGTAATAGTGGGCTACTTCAATACCTCACTCTCAACAATAGGAAAGTCATTCACACAAAATTTTAACAGAGAAATGCTGGCACTAAATGATGTCATAACTGAAAAGGATCTAGCAGGTATTTATAGAACATTTCACCCAAACACAAAAGAATAAAAGTTCTTTTCAGCAGCTAATGGAACTTTCTCCAAAACTGACCATGTTATTGGACACAAAGCAAATCCCAACAGATACAAGACAATAACACAGTGCATCCTAGATGACCAACATGCATTAAAGCCAGAAATCAACAACAACAGAAACAACGGAGAGCAATGGGAACTGAACAACATGCTACCGGATGAAAAATGGGCCCACAGAAATTAAGAAAAAAATTAAGACTTTTTAGAATTTAATGAAAATGTAAACACAACATACCTAAGCCTATTAGACACAACGAAAATGATTCTAAGAAGCAGGCCTACAACTCTACATAAAAATCAGAGAGATCTCATGTTAGCAACTTAATGGAACACCTGAAAGCTCTAGAACAAAAAGAAAAATTATCATCACAAGGAGTACACAGCAAGAAATAAACAAACTGAAATCCATGAAATAGGAAACAACTAAAAGAAATACAAAAAAATTAATGGAATGATGAGTTGGTTCTTTGAGAAAAGTCAGTAAAATTAATGAACCCCTAGCTAAATTAACTAAAACAATGGAGATAAAAGGTACAAATTAGTAAAATTGGAAACACAAAGTAGAACTCTCTTAGGCTTTTTTATTGCTGTGAAAAGACACCATGACCACAGCAGCCCTTATAAGAAAAAGATTTAATTGGGGTGGCTGGCTTACAGTTCAGTCCATTATCGCCCTGGTGGGGAGCACGGAAGCATGCAGACAGACCTGGTGCTGGAGAAATAACTGAGAACCCAACATCTTGCAGGCAACAGAAAGTCAATGAGATATTGGGCAGTATCCTGAGCATAGGAAACCTCAAAGGCCATCTCCACAGTGTCACCCTGCCCCCAACAAGGTGATACCCACTTCAACAAAGCCACACCTCCTGATAGTGACACTCCCTATGAGATTATGGGGACCAATTACATTCAAACTACCCCAGGAACATAACAACAGACACATAGGTAACCCAGACATACCTTACAAACCTGTTCCCCATCAAACTGGAAAATCTATTGCTGAAGATGCCACGCACTTAGGACACGGGACTCAGAGGATTCATGCTGTTTCTGTCCTGAAAACCTCATACGCAAGGACTAGCTCTCCTGGTACCAGAAAGTTCCATGCCTGTAATCAATGGACGAAAGCAACAAATAGCTGTAAGAAGTGCAGATTTGGTACATATTAACTGCAATGAAGACCAGCAGAGCATGATAATCTTAAGGGTATAAAGTCGACAGACCAACAGCTTAAAAGCCTTCTCCACAAAAGGGAAACACACCTGGTACTAGGAACCTAGTCAACTACATGGGGCTAGTGAAATCATGAATCTTATAGGAGAACCTATAGCCACCACTTAAGTTGAAATTTTATTTGTAATGACAACCAGCTTCCCAATAAAGACAAACGGAAACTTATTGTCAAACCTACTAAACTGAGGGGGAAATTACAGACATGGCCTTCCTTCCTAAGTCTTTTTCTAATATGCTTAATTTCCCTTCTTGTTGCCCTCAGGTCCAACATCACTACCCATAGGCTTTTCCTTCATTTTATTTTTTTTAATTTTATGTTTTGAGATGAGGTCTCACTAAATAGCCCTGACTGGCCTGTAACTCCCAAAGTAGAAAAGGCTGGCCTTGAACTCAGAGAGATCCACTTGCCCCTGACTTCCAAGTGCTGGTAATAAAGGTGCATACCCCGCAGCCCACTTCTTTTTATATTTTTAAATCATTGAATAACATTTTGTTGTAATTTTCATCTCATATGAAATATAATTTTCTGGTTGCTCATACTTCATTTCTGATTAAGGACACTTAAATTTCATTTTTTGTTGTTTTTTTGTTGTTGTTCTTTTATTGTTGTTCTTTCTTCTGAGACAGGGTTTCTCTGTGAAACAGTTCTGGCGGTCCTGGAACTCACTCTGTAGACCAAGTTGGCTTTAAATTCACAAAGACCCCCCTACCTCTGCCTCCCGAGGTTTTTCTAAATTTTTGTTACAAAGGATTTATATCAGTATTACAGAAATATTTTGTTCATCATTGAGGGAAACTGGTTTTCCTTGGCAGTTGTCTGCAGAAGAATTTCTATGTGTGGGAAGCACAAAGGCCCCATGCTCACCCAGCACCTACAACAGCCTCCCTAACATGCAGTGCTCATGACTGACTGCCTATCTCTGTGGCCCCATGTGAGACACTTGTTCTGAGTGGCATCTGCAGGGAAGGATTCTCTGATGCTATTCTTGTCCCGAGACAGAACTGCAGAATACTTTCCCTTAGGTGAGCTGTGAGCTCCTGCAACAGGTGTTCAATGCCAGGCCATGCAGACCCTTGCCTTCCATGGCTGGCTCCTCTGAGTTCTTCTTCTGCGTCTCCTCTTGCTGTCCTACCCAATTCGGAGGCTTGTGGAGACCATTAGAAGGACCATTATGTATATTGGGAACTCTAAACCATATTCACCCCTTGTTTCACTAAACACAGTTTGGGGACCCATTTCAGTTCCCATTGCTGTGATGGGCAGCTCACAACCACCTGTGGTATCAGTTTCCAGCCATCTAACGTCTTTTGTCCTCTGAGGATGCCCACATGCTCATGTACATAGACAACACACACACACACACACACACACACACACACACACACACACACACACACACTCACAAATAAAGACATATTAAACCTATAAAAATGGGTCTGCAACATCTTGTAAATGGAGTTCTTAATTGGCCTAATTAATAAAAACCCAGAGTCAGATATAGAGGAAAATGCTGAGAGATCACCTTACCTCCTTAGCATCTCAACAGACAAGAAAGGGAGTTCCTCTCTCTGCCCAGACATCTCCTTCCTGTCTGTCTGTACAGACGTCCAGACCTCTATGGTTAGCTAGTGGCAAGTTCCATTCTCTGACCTTCAGACAGGCTTTATTTGTGTAGGCAAGACATCACCACAGCATCTGCTCCATGTCTCAGATCCTCATATACTGCTGTCTTATAGGATACCGTAAGAGACCCCAGGATCAGGGTCAGCTTCTGGGCTCTGTCCTTCCTCTCATCACAGTCTTTATAGGAGCATCTCAGTGCTGCTTGCAGCATGTTCAGCAGCCTTGCCAGGAAGCTGGCTCTACCCTTAAGGGAAGTCCCTCTCCTCCTCTTTCTGCTGGTCCTCCTCCCCCCATCTCCTCCTTGTGTTCCTGCTCTTTGGTGTAATCCCTTAGATTCTCAGAGTCTAACTGGCTCCATGTGGCATCAATGAGTGCCCTCTATTCACTCTGCACCAAGCCACCTACCACGTGGTAGAATAATGCCCCAAGGAGCTCCATATGAATCCTTGACACAAAAGAATAAAAGGATGTACATGTGATTGAGAACTCCGGATGGAAAGATCACACTAAATGGTCTGCATGGGACAATTACCATCACAAAGGAGAGAGAGGGAGGGACAGCAAGGAGAAAGAAAACAGGAAGAGAACTGGAGGAGCCACTCTTCTGGCTTTGAAGATGGAAGGCAGAATCATGGTCCCAGCGTGTCTGTGTTTTTAGGAGCTCAAAGGGCAGGACGATGATCTTCTTCCTACGAAAGAATCCAAGTCATCACAGAATGGGTCTGTACGACAATGGCTGTGTGCTAGTTGGTTTTTGTTTACGGGATACAAACTGATATACATCTGGGAGTAGGGAGCCTCAATTGAATGTCTCCATCAAACTGGTCTATGGGCAAACTACTAATCGATTAACAATTGATATGGGGGGCTCAGCTCATTCCTGAGAAGGTGGTCCTGGGAGTATAAGAAAGCAGAGCAAATCGGGGGAAGCAAGCCAGTATACCAGTAAAGAGAGCCCCTCCACAGTTCTGGCCTTGAGTTCCTGGCCAGACTTTGCTCAGTGATAGGATGACCTGAGGGTTTTGCGATAAAATAAACCCTTTCTTCTCCAAGTTGTTTTTGGTCATGGTATTTCAATACAACAACAGAAACCTAACTAAGACAGGTTATGCTCTATTTAACCCAATAGGTTCACATTAATTTGTTACAGTTGCAGTAGGAACCTGACTTGGGCAGGTCTTGCCTAGTCACATGGAGACCACTGTAGTGTTGACCAATGGTTGGAATCAAGCAAGTATCAAGCCTCTTCCATTCCCTAAGTCTTTCTCTCCCTGAGTCTCCCAGAGCTGGGTGGTGATGGCCCACACCTTTAATTTCAGCACTCGGGAGGCAGAGGTAGGTGAATCTCTGTGAATTCTAAGCAAGCCTGGTCTACAAAGCTACACACAGAAACCCTGACTTGAAAAATAAAAAAAAAAAAAGGAGTCTCCCAGACTTGGTGTCCCTGTGCCCTTGGGCAGAAAACATTTCTGGGTTGATATCTCTTTCCTTTTTGCTAATGCCATATCCAGGAGTGCTGTCCTACATATTTTAATAAAACTATCAAAGTTTGCAGTCAGATAAGAAAACAGTTACATGGGCAAATATATTCTTATTCAAATTTTCATACTATGTTTCCTCATCAGTCCATTCTCCTTATCCAGTTTAAAAAGTTCTCATATTCATTTTTCACTAGAGCAGACTCTTCCACCATTATCCTCTTGAGATGCATGGTTCTCTGACAGTGTGACTATCAGAGCTGGGGACTTAACAGGGCCTAATTAGATACATTGGCAGATTGCATTTTTACAAAATCCTAAAAGTACTATTATTAACTTTACTCTAAGGCCTGCAGAAACTCAAACCCAGAGAGAGGCAGGGAGGTGGAATCCCAAACCACCAGTCTTCATTTGGAAGTCTTCCTCTTAGACATGCTGCTCCAACTATTACTGTCTGACCAGTTCTGTGTAAATTAATCCTAGTAAAAATGTCCACAGCTGAGGATGAACTGTGAAAGGAGACAAGTCTGTCTCCTGAGAAACATAAAACAGAAGACAGACAAGTCAAGATGCAACCCAACAGAAGTAGTGGCTGGCCAGGGTGGGAGGAGACTTTTAAAGAAATTGTAATAGTCACAGAGAGAAATGAAAGACTTCACAGCGGAATCTGCCTATAAGGAAAATAATTTACATTTAGTAGCCTAAAATTAGACTACTCAGGGCACTGGAGGGTCTTTTCCTTTATGTTTTAAAATATTTATTTATTTACTTCTGTATGGGTATATGCACGTGAATGTGTGTGTGTGTGTGTGTGTGTGTGTGTGCCTTCACATGTGAATCATAGATCACACATAGATCACAGGACAATTTGCAGGCATCACTTTTCTCCTTCCATCATGTTGGCCCTGGGAATTAAAGTCAGGTCATCAGGCATGGCATCAAGTGACTTTATTCATGACTGACGTATTTTAAAACAGTAATGCTCACTGGGTGGATTCCTGTCACTCTTGGTTATGTCTTCTCTGTCAGTTCCTTTTTCTTTCCAGTTGGGAACTTGTTTTATTCATAAATTATAAATACTTCATGTCTCCTTTGTGGAAACTGGCATTGCTGTAATGAGACTATCTTTGCTGGGTGGGAGAGACTTTGAAACTCTGTTTTCCTGTGAAGGGGTCATGTGATTTGAGTCATACTTGGCACAATGCTAAGAGCGCCTACCCTCTGAAACATGTCAGAGTTCTGTTCTATAGCTATGCAGCCACAGAGGGGGTGAGTGGCACCCCAGTGTCCCGTTTACTCCACAGTGAGAACTATGCAGGAGGCCTTCTGCTCCTTTTGTGCTGCCTCCTGTCCTGGCTTTTTGTGGTCTCTGCCCCTTGGCTTCCTGCATTTGCCTGTGATGTTTCTCATAGAGACCTCAGGCTTTCATCAGTCCTAACCCCTACTACCCATGAATACTTGCTTCTGCATGTTCCTTTCCGTTCTGGGATTTTCTCACCTCACAGACTGACTGTGGGCTAATGAGGATGGTTCTGTTGGTCACCCTCAGACCACACATTTGCATCTCAGCAGGTATATTCAAACCTCACCTCAAGCCCAGCCTGGCCTTGGAGGTGACCAACAAGTAGACCTACTGTCCTCTATCACAAAAGAAGAAGCAGGGCTCATCATCTCTCAGGGCACTGCCCAAGCTGGAGTCTCATAGCTAAGGCAGGGCCTGTCAGAGAGGCATTTCATTGTCTTGAAATGGTACTGTGAGAAGGACAGAGTGTCCTGACCTTCAAGTTAAAGGCAGCATCCCCAGCAGGCATGTTGTGGGATCGGTTTTCGTCACCCACATATCACTGTGGATCCTCGGGCTGATTTCTGCCTTTCCCTAAACTGGCTCATGGTTGCTGTTGACTCCACTCAAGCTTGTGAATCAGATAACAATCAATAAATGTAACAAAACAAAATGTAAGCAAATAGTGGCTTCATCTTAAAATATGTGTTATATCAACTCACAATTGTATAGGGGTTGCATAATCACTGAATGTGATTTTAATAAATATCATATTTAAACTTCACATCATTTAAACAATTGTTTTAATATAGCTCGTTAACATAATCAAGTATAAATATACATGATAAGCACATGGGTACGTTTTATTAAGATAGTAACTACTCCTACAGGCAAAGACATGGGTATATGAGTTGATAAATTCACCCAATTGATGTGTGTCTCGTTTAAAATTTAAATTAAGCACATAATGTGAGTGTATTCAACACTGTCCCAGCACTGAAGTGGTTTACTTGCTACAGTCTACTGAGTGATCTTACCAGCAAAATGCCAAATGAGTTGCTTAAATGACTTGACTTTTAAAAATGAAATGAAGCACTCTCCATGTTTAGAGTCAAGCCATTTTTCTGTAGAATAGAAACCTGAAGTTTAGAAACAGCCACTTTCTGTTGGCCTTGGGTCTAGGCACTGGTGACCTGTGTACGTGGCTGCCAGTGACAGGTCCCATAATCCTGCACAATCTCCTCTCTGGCTCTGCTTCAGCTGACCAGTTGACCCGTTTCTTCCACAAATACATGGCACAAATCACTGTGAGAGGCTGTGAAGCCTAGTTAATATTTAAAACATTTTGATGCTCAGATAAAAGGGGATTCAAGTTGTCACCAATTAGTAGGAAAAGACTAATTATTATACAGACCTATGATCCTTCATAAGTAGCTACATTAAAGGAATCTAAAAGCTATCACTTTTTATGAAAGAGCAGATGGCCCAGTTAGACCCCTAAACCATAATGAATGTGTGAGGGTGTACAACGGATGCCTGTGTGTATCACTAAACAGGATCCTTTCCAAAGGGCTGCTAGAGGAGGGAGAGAGAGACAGCACAAACACAATGTCAATGTCATAATGGTCATGGAATAGATCTAGAAAAAAGCCATCTTCTTTCCCAGGCTTCAAATTACTTGGAAACATGCATGCATTTTAATTATCCTATTTAAAGAAGACTTGGGGCCCAGGTAATATAGGCTTATTGTGTTCCCACTATGATGTAGAACCTGGGTTTTAGTCTACTGTGCTTGTGATAGCCTGGAAGAACATGGGAGATGAGGTTGTAAGGGTGACAGGAGCCTTTTTCCAACAATGAAATGAAGGTAACCAAAGTAGCTGACATAAAAGAAGATATAGTTTTTCCAAAAGACCAAGAGAACGTTTGAAGAACTTCACATCATAACTCTCAAAAAAAGGTGCTCCAAGAAAGACATCAGAAGATTCACTAGTCCTTTCTTCAAACATGGGATCTCCCAGGGCCACTGAACGGAGAGGTGTTGGCTGAGGTGTCTTCAGTGGAGGGCTAGAGGCTGTCCTTTACCAAGTCAGTGCTGTTCTGCATTGCGTTCATTCTTCAGCATAACATGGAGTGATGATGCTTCCTCTTCATGAGTCCAGATGTGTCAAAGAAACCATGGGTTCAAACATGCATGCACATCTGTAGAAATGTGAGTATACATGCCATGTGGACTGGCTTACTTAGCCAACATAATTACTAAGTAAGGGAATTGATTTTGTTTGTTTGTTTGTTTGTTTTGTTTTGTTTTTTTAATAGAGACACATGAAATTCTGGATTTTTTTCCCCACCGCATGCATTCAGGACAGATTTAGACTTCATTTCTACTAGAACAGAAAATCATAGACAGGGAATCCTCCACTCCTGTCTTCAAAAGAAAGTGTGTTTTCAGCCCTTTCCACTCACAATTCTTGTTCTTTCAAGAAGATTTCACATGACTCTGGATATGAAGGTATAAAAAATGGGTATTCAAGTAAAAGCTACTAATAATAAATTGTAGAGAAAATCATTTTAAAATAATTACTTGGTATCATCCTAGTTAGGGTTATTATTGCTGTGGTAAAAACCATTAATAAAAGAAAATTGGGGAGGAAGGGGTTTATTTGGCTTATACTTCCATATCACTGTTCATCAATGGAGGAAATCAGGATAGGAACTCAAACAGGACAGAAACCTGGAGGCAGGAAGTGACGCAGAGGCCATGGATGCTTACAGGCTTGCTCATCGTGATTTGCTCAGCCTGCTTTCTTATAGAACTCAGGACCACAACCCCAAGGATGGCACCATCCACAATGGGCTGGGCCCTTTCCCATCGATCACTAACTAAGAAAATGCCCTACATTTGGATCTTAGGGAAGCATTTTCTTACCTGAGGTTCTCTCCTTTCAAATAACTCTAGCTTATGTCAAGTTGACCTTAAACTAGCCAGCACAAGTAAACATATTTTATCACTTGCTAAAGTAAAACCAAGTTTCCATATGGTTCTGGTGTGTTTTTTGTCAACTTGACACAAACTAGGATCATCTGGGCTTGGGGAACCTCGGCTGAGAAAAGAGCTGTATCAGACTGATGTGTAGGCAGCAGGGGCATTTTCTTGATTAATGGCTGATGTGGGAGGGTCTGGTCTCAGTGGGCGGTGCCTTTTCTGACCAGATGGCCCTGGGTTGTGTAAAGAAGAAAGTTAAGCAAGCCATGGGGACAAGTCAGCAAGCAATTCCTCTACAGCATCTGCTTCAGGTCCTGCCTTCAGGTTCCTTCCCTGGCTTTCCTTTATGATGGACGAGAAGCTGCAAACTGAAGTAGATCCTTTGCTTCTCATGTTGCTTTTGGTCATGGTCTTTACCACAGCAACAGAAAGCAAGCTAGAACACACATTGATGAGATGGATGTACTCAGTCATTGATATTGACGAATGTGTGGCATAATTTATGTTTCTCAGAATTGATCCAATGTTTTTATGTTTATTATTAAAGTTTTTTTTACTTATGTGTATATATGTGAACCTGCATTGAGAATGTGTGCACCACATGTGTGCAAGAGCCTGAGGAGGCCAGAAGAGGGCTTGGATACCTGAGACAGGAGTAACGGGTGTTTGTGAGTGCTGGTAACTGATTGTGGGTCCTCTGCAGGAGCAGTAAGCACTCTTAACCACCGAGTCATCTCTCCAGCCCCTGATCAATATCTGTAATCTCATAACTCTCAGTGACAAGAGTGACACTTCGAAACATGCCAGGAGTATGTTTAGGATTATTTCATAAACTGTTGGGAATACTGGCCTAATCCCAACACAAACTCCATTAACTTTTAAAAGGGAACTCAAGTCGGCAAAGGAAACAGCAGTCCTTAAAATCAGACACTCAAATACAGTCTGACTTGATGCTCATATGCTGAGAGATGGTAAAAAAAAATATTGAAAGTAACTGCTTTCATTTTGGGTAATTAAAGCATTATGTTTGCAAAAGAGCAGGAAACTGTGAGCATGGTACAAATGTAATCAAGACACACAAGAGTCTTGATTTTGAGCCTCGTCATTTCAGGCAGGCTTTGCTGGCATTGTGTGTGCAGTGTTATGCACACACAAAGTGCTCACACTGTAGATTTAAACCCAAGCAGAATATTCCTCTTTCATTTGGATTCCTTAGCTGCCTTTCACTCCCCGGCTTCCTCCTGTTCCTGGAGGTTTCATCTAAAACATAGCTTCATAAACTTCCTACTTTGAAAACTAACCTTTAAAATTATTTAGGATTCAGTTTTTTCCCAACTTGGTTTGCAAACATAATGTGAGGCATACTATAACTTTACTCCACAATGTCAATGCTACAGGATGTATACCAACAGATGCAGTTCAAAGGAATAGTGATATGGGGAAAAAAAAAACAAAAAAACAAAAAACAAAAAAACGGTTCTTTTCCTTGACTTTGCTGTAATAACTGGAGACTCTAAGAATGAAGAGTGCTGAAGCAATGGAAGAGTTCCATTTGACAATTGGTGGTAGAAGTAAACCCTGGTACTACTAAGGTTTCATCAACAGTTGCTAATGCATTATTTTAAAGCCATAGCTGAGGTGGTTGTTGTACTGTGCAAACATTTTCTGTTAGTAGCTGCAGCTGCATTTGTGTCAAGGATCACTCATCAGTGGGAAGGCCCTGACCTCAAGAGGGGTGGGATGCCCTGTGGGCTTGAGAAGCTTATGCCTCTTTCTCTGTCTCCCCCTTCTCCGTTCTCCCCACCGCTTCTCCTTCCCTCCCCATGTGTCTCTCTTGTCCAGCCTCTTGACACAGGATTCTATAAACACTGGATGATATCTAGGACCTGGTTTGTGAACACAAGTCTCACCCAATCACAGGGAAGACAACCTTTTCACTTTTTAGATAATTTTATTCACTTCTTGCTTCTTCCTTTTGACCCTCTGTGACAAATATATAGATGGGGATTTTTAGTTTTAAGACAATAAAGAGAACTGGCTCCTCAAATTTCTGAAGGAGGAGGGAAAAATGAAAAGTTGGGTGGGATGTGGAAGTGTGGGGCTGTTCTCAGCTCCTCCCCTCTGAGCAGCTTCAAACCAGTATAGCTCTGTGACTGACCTGCAAGGAGACATTTTCAGCAGTTAAAAGTATTTTAGGTGATTTAAAAATAGAACCAAGGAATAAATCTTACAAAAAGAAGAGAATGTGGATTCTGGAATGCCCCATGGTTCTTGAAATATGAATAAAATGACTTCCTAAAGGAGCTCAGAAAAACTGTTAATCATTCACTTTTCAGTCACAGTATTTAGTAGGGTCCCAGACGCCTAACAAACACTGTCATTGGCTTGAGTGAGCTAAACTGGGCGTTAAGTCCTCACACACTTCAGGCTGTCAGAATGGCCCATAAGCTGTTCAGATAAATTCTTTGCTTGACAACTTGGTTGTAATTAGCCCACAGGGCTGTGCATGGAGTCTACCTCTGTTTGCTCAGGGGTCACTTTCTTCACTACTTTTCTAGATTGGATGTTTTTTTATAGGATTTTCAGCTACATCACTCTGATGGTCCAGGTGCTCACACATTCCTTAAAGGAGGAACTTGGGAATAATTAGAAACTCGGATCTGTTGAAAGTCTAGGGAAGCTGCTGCAGAGAATGAGTTAGGATCTCTTATCTCTAGCTATTCTTTTCTTCAAGAGGGGCTTTAATGGAAGAAGCCTGTGGTCCCGCCTGCTATACTGTGGCATGCTGATAGCCAGTTTTCAGTGGGGCAGTTGATTCATGGTTCATTCAGCCATTGGTGTGTGTTATGTCCCCACTATGGGATTAGGCGGTGTGCTGCTCCGCCGTGATTCCAGAGAGGTAGATTTTACAAGCGCCACCGTGAACCTTCTGATATTTTATAACTAGTGGCACAATTGCACATGTGCCCATATAACTTTATTATGAGGACTAAAGATTTTAAGATGAAAAGTCTTGGGATTAGAGAGATGGCTTATTGATTAAGATCACTTGCTCCTCTTGCAGAGGAACCAGGTTTCATTCCCAGCCCCCACATGGCATCTCATAATCATCTACAACTCTGGTTCCATGGTATCTGATGCCCTCTTCTGACCGTCAAGGGCATCAGGTTTGTACATGGTACACATATGCACATGCAGGCAAACACTCATAACATAAAATAAAAATAAACACATACATTTAAAAAAAAATAAGAAAGGCTGAGATATAATTAGAAGACAGTGGAAAGTCTTCACACGGCAACTGAAATTTCCAGAGAATTAGTTCTAGAGACTCGCCATGGTATCAGTGGGTAAGAATTCACTGAGAAGTCATTGTAATGACTTCTATGATTCACATAGAATCCATGCTTGGAAGGCAAGGATGTGGGGAGATTCTGGCATTTTGGGGAATGTTGTAAAGGCCTCACTAAGATCTGGGATAATTTTTTAATATGTTAAATGTACACACACACACACACACACACACACACACACACACACTGCATGAGTGCACATAGGCCTTGTCTGACACAGTACAGAAGAGTGGGAAACTGTTCAATGGTGCAAGAGCCATGGCATTTGAAAACAGACAGAACACAGAAAAGAGACATGGTGAAGGCAAGAACAGTGACCTCTAAAGGAGTGCAAGAGGGACTGTAGGGAGAGGTAGGATGTGGACAAGGTGGATGATCCATACATACAAAGGTGGGGGAATTGATGCTTTGCCTGGTTTTCTTCTTTGGTGACCTCAGTAAACAATGGCTGATAAAACAGCACATCGAAGAAAGCACAGACACCATCCCAGACAGCAAAGGGCCTGGTATAAACTTCCTATAAACTGCCCACAGAAGTTAAGCAACAAGTGGGTAAGAGTGAAGACATAATGAGATGCTACAATAATTGGCCAGACTAGAAGTAGAGAATATATTCATCACGGCTGTGCAGTGAGAATGACGGAAAGAGCAGTGAAACAGACTCCCTGGCAGAATAAATATGGAACAGTTATGTAACAGGTCTGGCAGAAGCCGTATGTAAATAGAGTAACTATTAAGAAAAACAATGGAGGGTATTCCAGTCTGCCCTCTGCTGCTGTCATAAACACCAGACAAAATGCCACTTGGGGAAGAAAGGGTTCATTTGGTTTTATACTTCCAGGTCACAGTCTGAAAGAAAGTTGGGGCAGGAATTTGAGCACAAACTGAAGCCAAAACCATAGATGAAGCTTGCTGGCTTGATCCCAGGCATATATTCATCTAACTTTCTTACAGAGCATAGATCTGGTCTTCTTAAGGATGGTGCTGCCCGTAGTGGTCTGGACCCTCCAGACATTCCCAATCTGATGGAAGCAACTCTACCATTGAGGGTCCCTCTTCACATATGTATCAAGTTCACAATGAGGATTAGTCATTCCCTAGAGGGTACCCTTGCTAGTTTAAAAATCTTGGTGGCCTCTGTGAGGCTGTAAGTCCCTTAGCATTCTACCTTAGCAGACACTCAACAAACTCATAGATAGCAAGGCAAGGAAGCTTTTCAGATGCATCTTCAGTTCCAGGGCCTGGGGATGGTGTAGACCACTTCTCTATTGCTAGTGATCATCCTTAGGCTCATGTGCTATTTGGGGATGAGAGCCCTAGGCTGGAGAGTCTTTCTGTTTCTCTTTGCTATGATTTTGTTGGTCATTTGGTGAATTGATAGGGATCTCATGCGACAACAGACAAGCAACTCCAGAAAGCTATGAACACAGAATCCCAGGCCATGGGAAACTGGCCCCAGCCACTCTAGTAGGTGTCTGCAGAGGTGTGCAGATCAGGACTGGGCTGACTAGGAACATTTATTTCTCCAATGCACTGTGTTCCTGGAACCTAGTAAACAGGCAGGGTCTGCCTACCATCACCTCTGGCTTGAGATGGCTGAACACCCCCATGAGTGCTGGAATAAAGCTATGAAATTTGATGCCAGGGTTTCATTGTCGTGTAGTTTTGACAAGGAGACAACTTCCTGGCCCACTGAAGACATGACAACATGAGCAGATCAGGGCTCCACTATGGTGTGTAGCTCAGCAACCCAAATGCTGCTTCCCTCTGTGCCCCTCCACTCCTGATGCTGGTGACAAAAGCCACCACCTGTCACAGCCACTCAAGCCCCTTTTCAGCCAGAGCACTTCTATATCCACCATTTTCCATCAGAGTTCAGAGGGGTTCTTCCATGGCTTCTCTGGCTGATCAGACCAGGCACCGGTAAGAGAGGCCATTTTTCTTTGTGTTTGAAACCACAGAAGGATGAAAGGGCTCCATAAATACAGCCAATCGTGAGTATTTATATCTATGGTTGCAGTGAGAAAGCCCACCTGTAAAGAGACAGAAGGATGTGAGGAAATAAGGGGGGAGGAGAAGAAAAGAAAAAAGATTTAGGGAGAAATGGAGCAGGGTTAATCTTTCATGTTGAAAACAGATCTGGTTTAGAGAAAAGCAGCATGTTGGACTGCCAAGGCTATTAGTCAAGGGTTAAATGTCACTCAAATCCACCCCCTGTGAACTGCAGTGGGCATGTGTGTGGTGTGTGTGTGTGGTGTGTGTGTGTGTGTGTGTGTGTGTGTGTGTGTGTGTGTGTGTTGTCCGTGAGCGTATGAGCTTGTGTGTGGCTGTGGCTGTGGGTGAGACAGGAGATGCCACAATTTTATGCATCTCAAATTGAGCCACACTGGCCTGGAGATGACCTGCCATGAGGTTTTTAAATTATCTGTGTGCGCGGCTCTGCTTGTTTTGGAAATGCTCTAAATAAAAATAATGGACTGTCTTTTAATAAGTCTCATTGTGAGGATTCCACATATCAAACAGCGCGGTGCAGCTTGAAGGCAAACGGCGGGCATGTGTGATCTCCCTGGAAGAGAGACAAATGGTGCTGCGGGGAGCTCCATCCAGGGACGGCTGACAGGAAATGGCATTC